>NW_023995752.1:0-94521 GCF_015586225.1 Lucilia sericata | reverse complement strand
ATAAAAGACAGTTTAGTTTTGTATACAACTGCCTATTAAATAGTTTAATAAATTAAAATTATGTTAAATATACATTTGCCTCAAATACATTTATATAAATAAACAATTTATGTAAAACAAATATATTAAATAAATTTGCTAACAGCAGTTAGTTTTGCAATAATATACATATGTACATAAAATATATGAAATATTATTAAGAGGGGAAATTGTAGACAAATACTCTTAAATTAATATAAATTTCTAAACTATGTTTGCAAATGTATATCAGCACAAATTTCTAAAGGTTACAGGTTGTTAGTTTAACAGCAGTTATGGGTAAGAAAAATATTTTCGTAAAGGTGTGAAGCATTAGATGAAGGTGTTTTTGAAGAGTTTAAGATTAAGTTGGTTTTGCTTCAAAAACCTGTTTATAAAATTTGTTTAAAATGCCCATAACTGCTTGGAGTATTTTATACATATGTGTGTGTGTATTTGTATACATTGTATGTGTTGTACTTAAGTTTATTTGTTTGTAGCAAAAATTTTAATATCATTACTATATTTGTAATATTATTAAAAGTTTATTAATTTCAATTATAATTTGTTGTCAGTTACAGTTTTTGATTTGTACAAGAGTATGCGCCAACATGTGTGTGTGTGTATGTGTGTGTGTGTGTGTGTGAATTATTATTTTTAATTGAATTTCTTTGTTAAGGCTGAAAATGTTGTAAAAGAGTTTTAAAAATTTTACTCTAACAAAGACCTTGTTAGTCTGGTAAAATTGTGTTAAATAATATTTGTAGTAATTTTACCAAGAAATTGATTTTTGTTAGAAAAAATTATTAAATAAAAGCAGAAAATAATTAAATATTAAATATAGATTTTAATATCGAACTAAACAATCCCAAAAAAATAGTTTTTTTTTTTTTATTTCTCAAATTTATTATCCTGTTTTTGAGATAATAATTTTCAATAATTTATTTTCCTTATTATCTGAAGCCTTCAGATTAAAATCCTTTTAATCTCAATATTATATTTTGTTAATTTACTTTCTTTTGTTTTTAACCTGAAACATAATAAGTACATATTAAAGTAGTACATCTCTGACTAATACATACACATATATACAATATCCTTAAGTCCTTACCTACTTAAAACATTAACAGCTTGAAAACAAAATTATACATATTTTGATATTTTCTTTCTTAAAAAGTAAATGTTTGCTTTATTACACCTCCTACCACCTTCTTAAAGCTCGAGCAAAAAGCTTATTAAAATCTCCCTCCCCCACCCCCTTCCTTACTTTACAAAAATTTCCATTACTGCTTTCACGAAAAAAATTTACTTATGATAATTTGTTAAAACAACAATTTGTATTAAATGTAATGTGTAAATACAAAAAAAAAGGAAATTTCATTAACAATTTCAGTCTTTGTTGATTTTTAATCTTTGTAGAAAGTAGCGAGCAGTGGAGGGGGGCTGTGCTGCTATGCTTATGGAATGGTTAAATTAGTTGTATACTACACACTTCAAAGTAGATTTTTTGTTGTTGGATTTTTTAATTATTATAATTTTAATAAGTTTTCTTTGTGTTAATGTTAAACAGATTACTTAAATAACTATTTAGCTTAAGATTTGTTTGTGGTAGTTTAGTGAAACTTATTATGAAAGATAATATTTGCTTAGAAAAGCTGTAATGGAATTTTGGCTTAAAGATCTGGTAAAAGTCCAAACTATAGGTCTATGTTTAGTCAAGGCTATAAATCCGACTATACACCACACTAAAGATCACAACAGTGAGAAGTCTAAGCACAGACAAAAAATCAGTCTCAATTCGAAGCTATAGATCAAACTATAGTCCAATTCACTAGATCAGTTCATAATACAAACTATAGATTAATCTATTGATCATTCGATAGAGTAGTTCACATTGATATATAGATTAGTCAATACTTAGATCAATCTTTAGAATAATTAATAGATCAATCTATAGATTAGTTTTTAGCTCAATCTTTATATAAGTACAGTATGTAGATCAGTCTATATATCAATCTATTGATTAGTCTATAGATTAGTCTACTGATCAATCTATAGATTAGTCTATAAATCAATCTATAGATTAGCCTACAGATCAATCTATAGATTAGTCTACCAATCTATAGATTAGTCTCTAGATCAGTCTATAATCTAAACTATAGATCAGTCTATAGGCCAGGCTATAGATTAGTCTATAGTCCAGACTATAGATCAGTCTATAGTCCAGTCTATAGATAATTCCATAGTACAGACTATAGATCACTATGCAGTCCAGACTGTAGATCAGTCTATCGTCCAGACTATAGATCAGTCTATAATCCAGACTATAGATCAGTCTTAGTCCAAACTATATATAGATTAGTCTATAGTCCAGACTGATTAGTCTGTAATCCAGGCTGAAGATCAGTCTATAGTGCAGACTATAGATCAATTTATAATCCAGACTATGGATCAGTTTATAGTCCAGACTATAGATCGGTCTATAATCCAGAATATAGATAAGTCTATAGTCCAGATTATAGATCACTCTATAGTCCAGACTATTGATCAGTCTATAGTCCAGACTATAGATCAGTCTATTTTCCAGACTATAGATCAGTCTATTATCTAGTCTATAGACCAGTCTATATTCCAGTCTATAGCTCAATCTATACTTCAGACTGCAGATTAGCCTATAGTCCATGCTATAGATCAGCCTATAGTTCAGACTCTAGATCAGTCTATAGTCCAGACTGTAGATCAGTCTATAATCCAGACTATAGATCAGTCTATAATCCATAATATAGATCAGCCTATAGTTCAGACTCTAGATCAGTCTCTAGTCCTGACTATAGATCAATCTATAATTCGACTATGGATCAGTCAATAGTCCAGACTATAGATCAGTCTATAGTACAGACTGTAGGTCAGTCTATTTTCCAGACTATAGATCAGCCTATAGTTCAGAATCTAGATCAGTCTTTAGTTGAGACTCTAGAAAAGTCTATAGTCTAGACTGTAGATCAGTCTATAGTCCAGACTATAGATCAGTCTATAGTCCATACTATAGATCAGTCTATAGTCCAGATTATTTATCAGTCTATAGTCCAGACTATAGATCAGTCTATAGTCCAGACTGTAGATCAATCTATAGGCAAGACTATAGATCAGTCTATAGTCCAGACTATAGATCAATCTATAGTCCAGAATGTAGATCAGTTTATAGTCCAGACTCTAAATCAGTCTACAGTCCAGACTATAGATCTATCTATAATCCAATCTATAGTTCAGACTCTAGATCAGTTTGTAGTCCAGACTATGTATCAGTATATAGTCTAGACCCTATATCGGTATATAGTCCAGACTCTAGATTCGTTTAGTCTATAGTCCAGACTATAGATCGGAATATAGCCTAAACTATAGATCATTCTATAGTCTAGACTAAGTATATTAGTCCAGTCTTTAGATCAGTTGGTAGTTATTATAGATTAGTCTATAGATCAATCTAGAGATCGGAGTATAGTTCACACCATATATCAGTGCGCAGACTATACTATATATCAGACCTTTTTCCAGACTATAAATAAGTCTATTGTCCAAATTATAGGTCAGTTTATAGACTATCGAAAAGACTAGAGGTCATTCTATAGAATCAAGTTTCTTAAAGAGGTATAATTTTTACTACATTTAAAGCTAATTTTCAATTATATGATTATATTTGCTCTCTGTTAAAGTTACATTTCTTATTAAGTCCTTTCAGATACTCTTCTAAAAGCTTTTTAATCAAAGCCTTATAAATCTGTCACTTGTCAAATTTCAATCATGACTCTTGATTAGCCATTTTAATAAACATTCTCGTTTTATAAACAAAAGTATGTAAATATATTTAATATTCATAAGCCAACAAATCAAATTTAAACATTAACATGAAATGGTTTTGCTTTAGTAAAAGCGTGAAATATAAATAATAAGAAAAAATCTCAAAGTATGTAATTTCAGCAATCTTTTGATGTTTTCGTTTTTTTTTCACCTTGACTTTGATATAATTTTTTTTTTTCATATTTTCCTTTAACTGTCAGAGAAATGTTAGGGTCTTTATGGGATGAAGTAAAGAACGCGCTAATAAACAATAAATCCAGAATGTGTGAAAAATAAAAGGAAAGCAATTGCATTGAGCTGTTTGTAACAGCAAAGGTAATTACTTTTATGTTTTTTTTAACCTTCAAACATTTACACTTCAGCAACTAAGAAGAGGTAAATAAACAGGATAAAGATGTTGATGATGTTGTTGGTGGTGGGAAAATAATAATTTCATATAAACATTTTATAAGATTAATAATATAACACTAAAGAAGTGGGAAGAAAAAACAAAAGAAAAAAATCTGTTAAGTTCCCTACACACAGCATGAATGAATTTTTGCTAAAAATAGCTTTTCCTCCATTATTAAACTTTAATATGAAAATAATCCCCTAATATTAGCTTTATTACCTTTTTAAAGTATTCACATCAAAAGCCTAATTTGTAAACATTAAAACAAACATATATTTCCACTTTCTTTATCCGTTTTTTTTTCAGGATTTATAAAAATAAACTTGGGCTTCTACATATACATACATACATAAAAAGCTTAAATTATAAGCAGTATTATATTTAATATTTTACTTCAGAAATTATGTTTTATTTTTACCTTTAAACATACATAAATATAATCTTACATATTGCTACCACTACTCTCTTGTGCATAGCAGCCCCTCAAAGTATGCTTTAACTTTTTTATAAACATACATATTCATGTATTATAAATGTATGAGGTATTGTTATATGTATACGTTTATAAACATATTGCTGCTAGATGAGTGGTTTATAAGTAAATATATAACAAACAAATACACATACATCAAACAGACAGAAATACAAATACATATATACACACAAACATCATTCTTCTACTCTTAACACTCATACTGCCACTCAGTTGTCATAAGTTTCCTTTTTCTTTTTGCCCCAGTTTAATACACCTTTCACAGTGTTTGCAAAACAAACAGTAAAGCAAACGGTTCGTCATACATTCAAACAATTGTTTTGATGGATTAGGGAAAAAGTAATTTCTTGGATAAAGCAAATGGTTTTCTAGAATGTAAAGCGAAGAAATAGAAAAGAACAAAATGATAATCATACTATAGATTAATCTATAGTCCAGACTTTCGATCAATCTATATACTACCGACTATAAACCTCTCTATAGTCCAGACTATAGATCAGTCTATAATCCAGACCATAGATCAGTCTATATTCCAGATTATAGAACAGTATATAGTTCAGACTTTGGATCAGCCTATAGTCCAGACTATAGATCAGTCTATAGTCCAGACTAAAGATTATTCTATAGTCCAGACTGTAGATCGGTCTTTAGCCCAGACTGTAGATCAGTCTATAGTCCAGACTGTAGATCAGTCTATACTCCAGACTGTAGATCAGTCTATAGTCCAGACTATAGATCAGTCTATAGTCTAGACTATAGATCAGTCTATAGTCTAGACTATAGATCAGTCTATAGTCCAGACTATAGATTTGTCTATAGTCCAGACTATAGATCTGTCTATAGTCCAGACTATAGATCAGTCTATAGTCCAGACTATAGATCAGTCTATAGTCCAGACTATAGATCTGTCTATATTCCAGACTATAGATCAGCCTATAGTCCAGACTTTAGATCAGTCTATAGTCCACACTATAGATCAGTCTATAGTCCAGACTATAGATCAGTCTATAGTCCAGACTATAGATCAGTCTATAGTGCGGACTAAGGATCAGTCTATAGTTCGGACTCTAGATCAGTCTATAATCCAGACTATAGACCAGCCTATAGTCCAGACTATAGATGAGTCTATAGTCCAGACCATAGATCAGTCCATAGTCCACGCTATAGATCAGTCCATAGTCGACAGTATAGATCAATCTATAGTTCAGACTATAGATCAGTCCATTGTCCTGACTATAGATCAGTCTATAGTTTACACTATAGATCAGTCTTTAGACCAGACTATAGATCAGTCTATAGTCCAGACTATAGATCAGTCTATAGTCCAGACTGAAGATCAGTCTATATTCTAGACTAGAGATCAGCCTAAAGCCCAGACTATAGATCATTCTATAATCCAGACTATAGATCAGTCTATAGTCCAGACTATAGATCAGTCCATAGTCCACACTATGGATCCGTCTATAGTTCAGACTATAGATCAGTCTATATTTCAGACTACAGATCAATATATTGCAACACTTTAGATCAGTCTTTAGTCCAGACTTCAAGTGAGTCTATAGTCCAAACTATAGATCACTGTATAGTCCATTCTAATCTATTAAATTCCAGACTATAGATCATTATATAGACAGTTAATATTCATTTTCGTTCCTCTTTGGCCTTAAAACTTTTTGTACAACCTGTTCCCCCAGCCTTTCTCTCCCTCTCCCCCTTTATTTTAATACATTTGTAAAAACTTTGTATCTTCATATATTTTTGTCCTTTTTTCAATATTTATAAAAGTGAAATATAAATATTAATATGTGCTTTCTGTCAATATATACATAAGTGTGTATATGAGTCTGTGAGTGTGTGTTAATGTATTTGTTTTACAAGTATTTTTTTTTCCTGCGAACATATACATATTTGTACAACTTTTTTTTTTTTGTAAGTTGAGTATTAAATTATGAAATATTACAGATCATATTTGTAAATACTTGGTTGTAATTTTGCAATATTTATGTTTATTTTTTACAGCAATAATTTTAATTTTACATACTGCAAAAATAACACACACACATATACACGCATAAATTGACAATGATAAAGAATGATAGATGAGTTGTATATGTGTGATGGATGTTGGGTGGGTGGTGCTAGGTAAGGAAATATTGGAAATAAGTAAGAAATAAATTTAATATATTAAAGATGTAATTTGACTACACTAAACAAAGATATATTTCCATATATGAAAACGGTTTCGAATGTTTCGCTATAATAATGGGTTTTAAATTTAATGCAAAGAAACATTGATTTTCTCAGACTTCCTCTGATAAGAATTTTAAGTGAAATGAAACCTTATTATCTTCAATTGCATTATAGCAAAATCCTTTACCAAAGTGTCCTTGCATTTGTAGTACATCACGAAGTGCTTGTGTATGCATACATGTTAGTTCTTGTATAAATGTTATTAATCCCGGTCACATTTAGCTCGGCACCCTCCTATTCCCATTAAATGCTTTGTTTGTGTTCTTTGATGGTGTTAAGACTTTCACAACTATACGTAAGATAACAATCGTAATAGACCTGTCTTCGAAGAATTATAAATCATAGAGATTTCCCGCAGTTAATTAATACAACATTCATTGTTTCTTATGAAGAGATGATAATGTGGCATGGTCTGTTGTATAAAGGATTTTCTTACAAGAGCTTCATTCGATGAGAAGCATCAGATTTGAATTTAAAGTTAAATTACGCTAAAAAGTTAAACACTAGATTACACACTAGACTATAGACTTGTCTGTAAACTAGGCTATAGTCTAGTCTATAGTCTAGTCTACAGTCTAGTCTATAGTCTAGTCTATAGTCAGTATAGTCTAGTCTATGTCTAGTCTATAGTCAGTCTAGTCTATAGTCTAGTCTATAGTCTAGTCTATAGTCTAGTCTATAGTCTAGTCTAGTCTAGCCTATAGTCTAGTATAGTCTAGTCTAGTAGTCTAGTCCTAGACTATCTATAGTCTAGTCTATAGTCTAGTCTATAGTCTAGTCTATAGTCTAGTCTATAGTCTAGTCTATAGTCTAGTCTATAGTCTAGTCTATAGTCTAGTCTATAGTCTAGTCTATAGTCTAGTCTATAGTCTAGTCTATAGTCTAGTCTATAGTCTAGTCTATAGTCTAGTCTATAGTCTAGTCTATAGTCTAGTCTATAGTCTAGTCTATAGTCTAGTCTATAGTCTAGTCTATAGTCTAGTCTATAGTCTAGTCTATAGTCTAGTCTATAGTCTAGTCTATAGTCTAGTCTATAGTCTAGTCTATAGTCTAGTCTATAGTCTAGTCTATAGTCTAGTCTATAGTCTAGTCTATAGTCTAGTCTATAGTCTAGTCTATAGTCTAGTCTATAGTCTAGTCTATAGTCTAGTCTATAGTCTAGTCTATAGTCTAGTCTATAGTCTAGTCTATAGTCTAGTCTATAGTCTAGTCTAGTCTAGTCTATAGTCTAGTCTATAGTCTAGTCTATAGTCTAGTCTATAGTCTAGTCTATAGTCTAGTCTATAGTCTAGTCTATAGTCTAGTCTATAGTCTAGTATAGTCTAGTCTATTGTCTAGTCTATAGTCTAGGCTATAGTCTAGTCTATAGTCTAGTCTATAGTCTAGTCTATTGTCTAGTCTATAGTCTAGTCTATAGTCTAGTCTATAGTCTAGTCTATAGTCTAGTCTATAGTCTAGTCTATAGTCTAGTCTATAGTCTATTCTATAGTCTATAGTCTAGTCTATAGTCTAGTCTATAGCCTAGTCTATAGTCTAGTCTAGTCTATAGTCTATTCTATAGTCTAGTCTATAGTCTAGTCTATAGTCTAGTCTATAGTCTAGTCTATAGTCTAGTCTATAGTCTATAGTCTAGTCTATAGTATAGTATATAGTCTAGTCTAGAGTATAGTCTAGTCTAGTCTAAAGTCTAGTTTATAGTCTAGTCTATAGTTCAATCTATAGTCCAGTCCACAGTCTCGTTATAATCAATAATTTCTTATTATCCCTCCTCTTTGTAAATCTCAAACCACTAAAGCGTATACTTGATTTGACTTATATTTCTCTACTAATTAATCATACGTGCTGTTGTACTTAAATAGCCATTTCACAACCGATATTTAAATCAACTTAATACTTGCTAGTTGCTGATTTAAATCCATAATTGTTTATCGTAATCTTTACTAAATTACACAGAAAAGGTGTTTAAATACAGAAATTTAATATTATTGGAAATAAAACACACACTCCCACACACACTTTCAGCCATCAATCATATTATGAATGAGTTTTTTATGTTTTGTCTATAATTACATTTTATTACATTTTAATTAAACTGTTGCTGTGTGGTTTTAAAAAAAGGGTAGAAGTGTAGCAGTGCATAAGTATATTGGAAATACTGTTATAATAAAATTAAACGAATGTTAAAGGCAAACAAATTTGCATATATGTACATGTATATATACATTTTTTTTGTAATTTTATAATGAGTATTTAAGTACAAACTTATTCAATATATTTAATATGTTTAACATTGGGTAAACAAGAGGGTGGCATTGAACCATTATTAATTTTTCGATAATAAAAAATAGTTTAACCCACCTTTTGTAGTCAAATTAAAATAATATACTAGCATATTTATTTAAAATTTTGCGGCAAATAACAATAATAATAAAGTTGAAATAATAATTATAGAAATAAGCCTTAATTACACATTGGTTTTTATGTGAGGAATTAAAATTTAAGCTGGATATATTTAAAAAAAAAAATCATTTTTATAAAATGTCAACCTTCACTGTATTAAAATTTAAACCGGTCATAACACAATTAGTTTTCGTTTAATTCTATAACATTAGTAATTAAAGTTTGAAAATTATTTTTGTTTTTAAATGAAATTTAAAATTTTAATAGAAGATTTACCGCCATTAAAGATATAAATAAATAATTTGAAATATTTAAACATTGTAATAATTTATTTATTTAAAATAACAATATTTATAATGAAACAAGGAAATGAGTTGGAAAAGATATAAATTCTATATATTCATTAAATTCACGTATGAGTGATATCTATTTAATTTATATCAATCATACGCAGTGATGTTTTAGAACTGAACTAGAACTGAACTAGAACTGAACTAGAACTGAACTAGAACTGAACTAGAACTGAACTAGAACTGAACTAGAAACTGAACTAGAACTGAACTAGAACTGACTAGAACTGAACTAGAAACTGAGACTAGAACTGAACTAGAACTGAACTATAGACTGAACTAGAACTGAACTAGAACTGAACTAGAACTGAACTAGAACTGAACTAGAACTGAACTAGAACTGAACTAGAACTGAACTAGAACTGAACTAGAACTGAACTAGAACTGAACTAGAACTGAACTAGAACTGAAACTAGAACTGAACTAGAACTGAACTAGAACTGAACTAGAACTGAACTAGAACTGAACTAGAACTGAACTAGAACTGAACTAGAACTGAACTAGAACTGAACTAGAACTGAACTAGAACTGAAACTAGAACTGAACTAGAACTGAACTAGAACTGAACTAGAACTGAACTAGAACTGAACTAGAACTGAACTAGAACTGAACTAGAACTGAACTAGAACTGAACTAGAACTGAACTAGAACTGAACTAGAACTGAACTAGAACTGAACTAGAACTGAACTAGAACTGAACTAGAACTGAACTAGAACTGAACTAGAACTGAACTAGAACTGAACTAGAACTGAACTAGAACTGAACTAGAAGAACTGAACTAGAACTGAACTAGAACTGAACTAGAACTGAACTAGAACTGAACTAGAACTGAACTAGAACTGAACTAGAACTGAACTAGAACGAACTAGAACTGAACTAGAACTGAACTAGAACTGAACTAGAACTGAACTAGAACTGAACTAGAACTGAACTAGAACTGAACTAGAACTGAACTAGAACTGAACTAGAACTGAACTAGAACTGAACTAGAACTGAACTAGAACTGAACTAGAACTGAACTAGAACTGAACTAGAACTGAACTAGAACTAGATTTGAACTAGAACTGAACTAACTAACTAGATTACTAGAATTGAACTTCAAACTGATGATAAAACGAAATAGTACTTTTAGTGCTCAAACATTCTTCTACTTAACAATATAGATTGTCTTTTCACTTCACCTGCCTTTCCTTGCATCTACTATGTCCCTATTAAACAGTTCATTGCTCTGCTATAAGTTTTAATTGTGTATTAGTCCTTCAGTCAGTCTGCTTGTTCATTTAACAGGTCCTTTTACTAGCTTGTCATTTTGTTTTCCTAGTCTGTAAATGACATCAATTAATGTAATATTATTTTAACTGGTCATTTCGTCTGTCATCATCTGTTGCATTCATAGTAGAGTATGTGTTGATTATGACTGTCCCAAGCAATTGCTAAATTTGTGGTTCTAGTAATTTTCCAATAAGTGTTATTTTTGGTATCATTCAAGAGAAACTTTGGTAAGTTATTTATAAAATGTAGGGAATAGAAAACGAGTTTTTTTCTGGTTTTTTATTTAGTCAGTAATACTACCATTACTTAAGGCATTTAGGCTCTAGAGATTGAGTTTATTAATAAAATTAGCAATGGAAGTTAAGAAATTTAGCTAAGAATATAGTTTAAGTAGCTGTCAATTTAAGCTTTAAATAATTTATATTTTTCTAATATAACACAAAAATTGTTTTTTATATTAAATATTAATATAATTCAAATCCTTAATATACATATATGACGACTTGACTTCCTTTTTCTAAAACAGTATGTTACATAATTTCCGTGAAAACATCAATGTTATTGTTATTTTGGCAACTGATTTCCTTGTTTGCCCTTCATTTTTGTAGCGCTTTTTTCCCTTAAGACCTAAATAGCTTTCAGTATCCAGAAATAAACTTTTATATAAAATTATATAGAAAACCATATTTATGTAATAGTATGAGTATAAAATCAATAAACAATTATTGCCAATATTATATTAAGGTTTTTGCTTAAACCAAAAATAAAAATCTCACACTCAAATTTCATTAAGGAAAAGGGAAACCATAAAAGGAAAAGGAAATTGTGTGTATAAACTGAGACCATATTTCAAGCATACATAAATGTGGGTAAAACTGGTATAACAATAACACACTTAAATTACAAATATTAAAAAAAGGTAAAATGGTAACGATAGGTATAGGTAAACTTAACTAGAACAGAACTAAAACAGAACAAGAACAGAGCTAGAACAGTACTAGTACAGAACGAGAAAATATCTAGGAGAGAACTAGAACAGAACTAGAACAGAACTAGAACAGAACTAGAACAGAACTAGAACGGAACTAGAACAGAACTAGAACAGAACTAGAACAGAACTAGACAGAACTAGAACAGAACTAGAACAGAACTAGAACAGAACTAGAACAGAACTAGAACAGAACTAGAACAGACTAGAACAGAACTAGAACAGAGCTAGAACAGAACTAGAACAGAACTAGAACAGAACTAGAACAACTAGAACAGACTAGAACAGAACTAGAACAGAACTAGAACAGAACTAGAACAGAACTAGAACAGAACTAGAACAACTAGAACAGAACTAGAACAGAACTAGAACAGAACTAGAACAGAACTAGAACAGAACTAGAACAGAACTAAACAGAACTAGAACAGAACTAGAACAGAACTAGAAAGAGCTGGAACAGAACTAGAACAGACTAGAACAGAACTAGAACAGAACTAGAACAGAACTAGAACAGAACTAGAACAGAACTAGAACAGAACTAGAACAGAACTAGAACAGAACTAGAACAGAACAGAAACAGAAAGAACTAGAACAGAACTAGAACAGAACTAGAACAGAACTAGAACAGAACTAGAACAGAACTAGAACAGAACTAGAACAGAACTAGAACAGAACTAGAACAGAACTAGAACAGAACTAGAACAGAACTAGAACAGAACTAGAACAGAACTAGAAAAAAAGAGAAAGAACTAGAACAGATCTAGAACAGAACTAGAACAGAACTAGAACAGAACTAGAACAGAACTAGAACAGAACTAGAACAGAACTAGAACAGAACTAGAACAGAACTAGAACAGAACTAGAACAGAACTAGAACAGAACTAGAACAGAACTAGAACAGAACTAGAACAGAACTAGAACAGAACTAGAACAGAACTAGAACAGAACTAGAACAGAACTAGAACAGAACTAGAACAGAACTAGAACAGAACTAGAACAGAACTAGAACAGAACTAGAACAGAACTAGAACAGAACTAGAACAGAACTAGAACAGAACTAGAACAGAACTAGAACAGAACTAGAACAGAACAGAACTAGAAAAGAACAGAAAAGAACTAGAACAGAACTAGAACAGAACTAGAACAGAACTAGAACAAGAACAGAACAGAACAGAACTAGAACAGAACTAGAACAGAACTAGAACAGAACTAGAACAGAACTAGAACAGAACTAGAACAGAACTAGAACAGAACTAGAACAGAACTAGAACAGAACTAGAACAGAACTAGAACAGAACTAGAACAGAACTAGAACAGAACTAGAACAGAAAAACAGAACTAGAAAAGAAACAGAAAGAACTAGAACAGAACTAGAACAGAACTAGAACAGAACTAGAACAGAACTAGAACAGAACTAGAACAAAAGAACAGAACTAGAACAGAACTAGAACAGAACTAGAACAGAACTAGAACAGAACTAGAAAGAACTAGAAAGAACTAGAAAGAACTAGAACAGAACTAGAACAGAACTAGAACAGAACTAGAACAGAACTAGAACAGAACTAGAACAGAACAGAACTAGAAAAGAACAGAAAAAGAACTAGAACAGAACTAGAACAGAACTAGAACAGAACTAGAACAGAACTAGAACAGAACTAGAACAGAACTAGAACAGAACTAGAACAGAACTAGAACAGAACTAGAACAGAACTAGAACAGAACTAGAACAGAACTAGAACAGAACTAGAACAGAACTAGAACAACTAGAACAGAACTAGAACAGAACTAGAACAGAACTAGAACAGAACTAGAACAGAACTAGAACAGAACTAGAACAGAACTAGAACAGAACTAGAACAGAACTAGAACAGAACTAGAACAGAACTAGAACAGAACTAGAACAGAACTAGAACAGAAACTAGAACAGAACTAGAACAGAACTAGAACAGAACTAGAACAGAACTAGAAAAGAACGAGAAAAGAACTAGAAAAGAACTAGAACAGACTAGAACAGAACTAGAACAGAACTAGAACAGAACTAGAACAGAACTAGAACAGAACTAGAACAGAACTAGAACAGAACTAGAACAGAACTAGAACAGAACTAGAACAGAACTAGAACAGAACTAGAACAGAACTAGAACAGAACTAGAACAGAACTAGAACAGAACTAGAACAGAACTAGAACAGAACTAGAACAGAACTAGAACAGAACTAGAACAGAACTAGAACAGAACTAGAATAGAACTAGAACAGAACTAGAACAGAACTAGAACAGAACTAGAACAGAACTAGAACAGAACTAGAACAGAACTAGAACAGAACTAGAACAGAACTAGAACAGAACTAGAAAAGAACGAGAAAAGAACTAGAAAGAACTAGAACAGACTAGAACAGAACTAGAACAGAACTAGAACAGAACTAGAACAGAACTAGAACAGAACTAGAACAGAACTAGAACAGAACTAGAACAGAACTAGAACAGAACTAGAACAGAACTAGAACAGAACTAGAACAGAACTAGAACAGAACTAGAACAGAACTAGAACAGAACTAGAACAGAACTAGAACAGAAATAGAACAGAACTAGAACAGAACTAGAAAAGAACAGAAAAGAACTAGAACAGAACTAGAACAGAACTAGAACAGAACTAGAACAGAACTAGAAAAGAACGAGAAAAGAACTAGAAAAGAACTAGAACAGATCTAGAACAGAACTAGAACAGAACTAGAACAGAACTAGAACAGAACTAGAACAGAACTAGAACAGAACTAGAACAGAACTAGAACAGAACTAGAACAGAACTAGAACAGAACTAGAACAGAACTAGAACAGAACTAGAACAGAACTAGAACAGAACTAGAACAGAACTAGAACAGAACTAGAACAGAACTAGAACAGAACTAGAACAGAACTAGAACAGAACTAGAACAGAACTAGAACAGAACTAGAACAGAACTAGAACAGAACTAGAACAGAACTAGAACAGAACTAGAACAGAACTAGAACAGAACTAGAACAGAACTAGAACAGAACTAGAACAGAACTAGAACAGAACTAGAACAGAACTAGAACAGAACTAGAACAGAACTAGAACAGAACTAGAACAGAACTAGAACAGAACTAGAACAGAACTAGAACAGAACTAGAACAGAACTAGAACAGAACTAGAACAGAACTAGAACAGAACTAGAACAGAACTAGAACAGAACTAGCACAGAACTAGAACAGAACTAGAAAAGAACTAGAACAGAACTAGAACAGAACTAGAACAGAACTAGAAACAGAACTAGAACAGAACTAGAACAGAACTAGAACAGAACTAGAACAGAACTAGAACAGAACTAGAACAGAACTAGAACAGAACTAGAACAGAACTAGAACAGAACTAGAACAGAACTAGAACAGAACTAGAACAGAACTAGAACAGAACTAGAACAGAACTAGAACAGAACTAGAACAGAACTAGAACAGAACTAGAACAGAACTAGAACAGAACTAGAACAGAACTACAGAACTAGAACAACTAGAACAGAACTAGAACAGAACTAGAACAGAACTAGAACAGAACTAGAACAGAACTAGAACAGAACTAGAAAAGAACGAGAAAGAACTAGAAAGAACTAGAACAGAACTAGAACAGAACTAGAACAGAACTAGAACAGAACTAGAACAGAACTAGAACAGAACTAGAACAGAACTAGAACAGAACTAGAACAGAACTAGAACAGAACTAGAACAGAACTAGAACAGAACTAGAACAGAACTAGAACAGAACTAGAACAGAACTAGAACAGAACTAGAACAGAACAGAACTAGAACAGAACTAGAACAGAACTAGAACAGAACTAGAACAGAACTAGAACAGAACTAGAACAGAACTAGAACAGAACTAGAACAGAACTAGAACAGAACTAGAACAGAACTAGAACAGAACTAGAACAGAACTAGAACAGAACTAGAACAGAACTAGAACAGAACTAGAACAGAACTAGAACAGAACTAGAACAGAACTAGAACAGAACTAGAACAGAACTAGAACAGAACTAGAACAGAACTAGAACAGAACTAGAACAGAACTAGAACAGAACTAGAACAGAACTAGAACAGAACTAGAACAGAACTAGAACAGAACTAGAACAGAACTAGAACAGAACTAGAACAGAACTAGAACAGAACTAGAACAGAACTAGAACAGAACTAGAACTAGAACAGAACTAGAACAGAACTAGAACAGAACTAGCTAGAAAGACAGAACTTAAACAGAACTAAACTAGAACTGAACTAAACTAGAAGTTTTATCTAATTTGTTATGTATTACAAGTTTCAGCAACATTTTTTACAATTAGTAAAAGAATTTCACAATATTTCTTACCTAAAAAGGTATTACTGGTAGGAATAGGTATAGTATTTTCCTGTTAGACGTGTTTCCCTTTATACCTATTAAATGTGCATTAAACTCCGTAATCTACTGCTAACCTATTGACCTATATATGTGTGTGTGTGATTTTAGGTTAACTTGGTTTTAGTTAGTTATGTGATGCTTACACTTCGCTGGAAATTTACACTCAATTACGCTTTTAAGACTTAATAAACGAATTCTAGACAAAAAGACAAAATTATAGGAAAACGAGAAACACATCACAAATAAATTAACCATAGATATAAATTACACTGTAATACACATACACACACACAAAATCACAGAGAAACACATACACAGATTTTCTACTATGAAACACACTAATAAAAGTAATAAGTGGTTGTGATTTTGTTTGTATAAATAAATAATAGACTGTTGTGTTAGTGGTAGTAGTAGAGCTCTACCAACTATATATGGTTTTATTTATTAGAAAGCCTTTCTATGAAACAAATACAAACCTAAAAACGCACTTTTGTACATTCACACAATTTCACTAATACATACAGACAGGTCCGCAACTCCCACTACTTATTCAGGGATTGGTAAACAAACACCCAAATAAAGGTTGTTTTTTGCTTCAAATACTTTATCTCGTATCATTGTATATTTGTAGAGCAAAAAAATTCCACACACATTACACACACAACTAAGGTGAGGGAGAGTATATGAACAGGATATTTATTCAGGTCCTTTATTGTGTTAGTTAACTACAAAGTAAGTGCCTTGTTATTGTGTCGTATTTTGCTGTTAAAGTTATCAATAAATTGAAATTGTATTTGTACATGTAACTATGTTTTTGTAAATAGATACTAACAAGGATACTGGTAACAAAACGTTAACAGTGAAATCCAACAAAAATGGACTAGAAAAATTAAATTGAAATGATTGCAATTCAAGAGAAGGAATGTAAAATGATGTTATTTATCACAATGCCAAGCCGTTTCATAAGTTGGTCGAAGGACTTCAGAGTTCGCGGATATATCCTTTATTTTGAAATATGCAAAAAAGTTCTCAAATCATACCGAAATGCTTTAGATGGAGTTTTAAAGCAGTTTAAAATAAATTTTAATATCGATGGATTTATCCTCTTTAAAAAATTGCCTTAAAAGGTAGAAAATCATTGAAATGTTTTCAAATTTGGAAAATGAATGTAACATTATGTTATTTATCTGTGCATTAAAAATTTTCATAATAGGTGTCAGAGTTTTGGAGTTCGCCATATATCCTTTATTTTGAAGTATGCAAAAAGTCTTGAAATCATATAGAATGCTTGGGATGCTTGGATGGGAATATAAAGAAGTGTAAAATAAATTTTAATGTCGACCGATTTATCCTTTTTACAAAAAATGCCTTTAAATCTAGAAAAATCACTGAAATGTTTTCAAATTTCGAAAATGAATGTAATATTATGTTATTTATCTGTACACCAAAAATTTGTATAATAGATGCCATAGTTTTGGAGGTCGCAATATATCCTTTATTTTGAAATATTCAAAAAAGGCAATAAATCATATAGAATTGCTTTAGATGGTGTTTTAAAGAAGTTTTTAAATAAATTTTAATGTCGATTGATTTATCCTTTTACAAAAAATGCCTTTAAGTCTAGAAAAATCATGGAAATGTTTTCAAATTAGGAAAATTAATGTAAAAAGAGGTTTTTTCTTTGTATGCCAAAAATTTTCAAAATTGTTGCCAGAATTTCAGAGGTTGCCATATATCCTTTTTTAGAAATATTTTAAAAAAGCCTTGAACACATATGAAAGTTCTTTAGTTCAAGTTGCTATGAAGTTTGAACTCTATTTCAATATTGGTTGAATTACGTTTTTAACAAAACTTGCCTTAAAATGGTTTAAAATCATGTTAATGATTTCAAATTAAGAGCATGAATGTAAAATTATGTTATTTATTTTTATAGCAAAAATTTTTGAAAATTGCTGCAAGGACTTAGTACTTCACCATATATCCTTTTTATTTAAATATGTAATAAAACCTTTAAAACATAACAGCAAGCTTTGTTACATTGATTTATATATGTTTTATAGAAATCTTTAAGCTGTGCTACTAACTGCTGTAAATAAATAGCTTTTAAATCCTTGGATATTATTGATAAGTTGTCAAACCAAGAGAATGAACATATAGTGATGTAATTTATATATACGACAAAAAAATTTTATTTTTAATGCAAGGACTAAAGATGTTGTTTTTTAATATGGAGCAGACTTTAGAAAAGTTTACTCAAGCACACTTTGCCAATTAAAGAATATATGGAGACCTCACTATTTTTAAGTAAATAAACTAATTTTTGTTTATTACATTTAGTTTTATTACTTGCAAGGATTTCCATTATATTAATGCGTTAAAAAATCCTTAAAAATTTGAAATATTTTTATATTGTCCTTAACATGTCTAGCCCTTTCCCTAACTGTTGCTAATATCTGTTCTTTTTAATGTCTATCTAAAAAAATTTTTTTTAAACAAACTTTCTATAACAACTTTTCTCATTTCCTCCTTTTTTCCTATCTGATGCATAAAATTCCTTTTATAAAAATATTTTCTCTAAGAAAGAATAACAAAATTCCTTACCCTTTAGATTCTTTAAGCAACCATTAATATTGTTAATTTTATCATTTCATCTTGTTTGCAGTTAACTATTTCTATATTTCAAGTTTTACATATTTATGGTTCATCCTTGAGTTATGCCATTTAGTTGTTACAAAAAGTTTTCTACTTAAAGTATGCTATGGGTAAGAAAAGCAAGAAAAAAACAGGCCGATAAAAGACACTTTCAAAGTTTTGTATGTGTTACATATAACAACAATTTGTTTAAAATATTCCTAAGAAAGTTTTTCTATATTAAAAGCAACAAATTGAAATAAAAACCTAGATAGTTTTAAGCAGAATTCACAAAAAAGCCTACAAGTATGCAACATTTTTTTGAAATATAATAATATAGAGAGTAAAAAGCTATTTACGTTCCAGCAACTCGTAAATAAAGGTAATAAAATTGCAACAAAATATTGCTGTTTTAAATCTTAACTATTTATGAATGCAGCAATTATTTTCTTCCTTAAAACTTTGTTGTTTAAGGATATTTTGTAAAACAGCCAGCATATGACCCTTTTGGTAAATTTGTAAATGCAGCCTTTAGCAATAAAAAGTTTATAGTTGCAATTTGCTTAAAAATTCTCTTAAACAAAAGTATGCTATAAAATAGTTTTACTCAAATTATAATAGCATATAAAAAGGCGTTATAAATAAAACATAAAATTAGCAGAATTTTGAGCAGCAACCAAAAGTCTGCAACAAAGTTTTTAATTGTAAATGAATATACAAAATCTCTGTTTACTGAAATAAAAACTTCCTTTTAACTATAAAACTATTAATTTCATAACAAATAACTAAAGCATAGCTTTAGGTGGTCAAAACTTAATACATTTTAGTCTTAACATAATGCTTAAAAAGCTTTTTAACTAATTTTTTTAATAGATTTTTCCCCCTCCCCTTGAAAATTGTTTTCAATTATAAAAAGATCTATACGTTAAGTTATGGTAACAAATATTTTTGTTATTTATTATAAAAAAACTACCTCTAAAAGGAAAACTGTGTGAGACTAAGAAAAAATAAATACAACAACAAAATTCAATGAACCATTTGCTATTGTAAAACACAAAGCATTTTTTTTCAAACCAAACCGATAAAATATATACTTATTTATTGGCCTTGATTTAACAAGAAAATTGTCCAATAAATTGTGTTGCGAAACAGAACAACTGCACGAGAGAGAAAAAAAAAAACGATACAATAACACAAGCAAATCAACTATTAAGGACACCATTACACACGCATACATAAACCCAAAAATAGCAAAAAAAAAAAAAAAAAATGAAAAAAAATTAACAAATTCAAGTGAGCAGAAAAAGCAAGGAGACCTAAAAAAGGAAGAAACTGTAGCAATAGCTTTAATCTAAAAAAAGGAAATCTAAAGTAGAGAAAACAGGAATTCTAATAAATTTGAAAATTAAGCCAAAGTTATATTTTGTAAAATTAGGTAGTAAATAATAAATAAATTGGCTTGTTAAAAAACAAATTATGAGATATTAAGATAGAGGGCAGTGTTTGGCTAGGAAAAAAAAAAACTCATACATATCTAAGAAAATTGTTTGCAGATCTTAAATAGATCACAAAATGTTCACAAATCATAATATAATATATTCTGATGTGTTTTTTATGCTAATAAATAATTTTTGCAAAAAAGGATATATGGAGAGCACTAATGTCCTTGAACTAAATTAGCTGATTTTAAGAAAATATATATACTATACTTTTCTACATTCGTTATCATGATTTGGCAGAATTCAGATGGTTTATAGATTAAAAGCTTAATTTGTAAGAAGACTTTAAAAAAAGTTGTCTATATAAATATTAATGTAACGCATGGTGTTCAAAACATATTAGAACAAAACTAGAACAGAACTAGAACAGAACTAAAACAGAACTAAAACAGAACTGGAACAGAACTAGAACAGAACTAGAACAGAACTAGAACAGAACTAGAACAGAACTAGAACAGAACTAGAACAGAACTAGAACAGAACTAGAACAGAACTAGAACAGAACTAGAACAGAACTAGAACAGAACTAGAACAGAACTAGAACAGAACTAGAACAGAACTAGAACAGAACTAGAACAGAACTAGAACAGAAAACTGAACAGAACTAGAACAGAACTAGAACAGAACTAGAACAGAACTAGAACAGAACTAGAACAGAACTAGAACAGAACTAGAACAGAACTAGAACAGAACTAGAACAGAACTAGAACAGAACTAGAACAGAACTAGCAACAGAACTAGAAACAGAACTAGCACAGAACTAGACAGAACTAGAACAGACTAGACAGAACGAACTAGACAGAACTAGAACAAGAACCCTAGAACAGAACTAGACAGAACTAGAACAGAAACTAGAACAGAACTAGAACAGAACTAACAGAACTAGAACAGACTAGAACAGAACTAGAACAGAACTAGAACAGAACTAGAACAGACACTAGAACAGAACTAGAACAGAACTAGAACAGAACTAGAACAGACTAGAACAGAAACTAGAACAGAACTCAGAACAGAACTAGAACAGAACTAGAACAGAACTAGAACAGAACTAAAACAGAACTAGAACAGAACTAGACAGAACTAGAACAGAACTAGAACAGAACTAGAACAGAACTGAACAGAACTAGAACAGAACTAGAACAGAACTAGAACAGAACTAGAACAGAACTAGAACAGAACTAGAGACAGAACTAGAACAGAACACTAGAACAGAACTAGAACAGAAATAGAACAGAACTATAACAGAACAGAACAGAACTAGAACAGAACTAGAACAGAACTAGAACAGAACTAGAACAGAACTAGAACAGAACTAGAACAGAACTAGAACAGAACTAGAACAGAACTAGAACAGAACTAGAACAGAAACTAGAACAGAACTAGAACAGAACTAGAACAGAACTAGAACAGAACTAGAACAGAACTAGAACAGAACTAGAACAGAACTAGAACAGAACTAGAACAGAACTAGAACAGAACTAGAACAGAACTAGAACAGAACTAGAACAGAACTAGAACAGAACTAGAACAGAACTAGAACAGAACTAGAACAGAACTAGAACAGAACTAGAACAGAACTAGAATAGAACTAGAACAGAACTAGAACAGAACTAGAACAGAAGTAGAACAGAACAAGAACAGAACTAGAACAGAACTAGAACAGAAATAGAACAGAACTAGAACAGAACTAGAACAGAACTAGAACAGAACTAGAACAGAACTAGAACAGAACTAGAACAGAACTAGAACAGAACTAGAACAGAACTAGAACAGAACTAGAACAGAACTAGAACAGAACTAGAACAGAACTAGAACAGAACTAGAACAGAACTAGAACAGAATAGAACAGAATTAGAACAGAACTAGAACAGAACTAGAACAGAAATAGAACAGAACTAGAACAGAAATAGAACAGAACTAGAACAGAACTAGAACAGAAACTAGAACAGAACTAGACAGAACTAGAACAGAACTAGAACAGAACTAGAACAGAACTAGAACAACTAGACAGAACTAGAACAGAACTAGAACAGAACTAGAACAGAAATAGAACAGAACTAGAACAGAACTAGAACAGAACTAGAACAGAACTAGAACAGAACTAGAACAGAACTAGAACAGAACTAGAACAGAACCAGAACAGAACTAGAACAGAACTAGAACAGAACTAGAACAGAACTGGAAACAGAACTAGAACAGAACTAGAACAGAACTAAACAGAACTAGAACAGAACTAGAACAGAACTAGGACAGAACTAGAACAGAACTAGAACACAGAACTAGAACTTGAACTGAACTAAATTTAAACAAGAACTGAACAGATGTTTTTTAAATTTTCCCTTTTTTTAATTCTGTGAAATGAATCTACATATATTTCGCAGGTTTCATAAATGAGCCAAATATTTTACATATCAAATTGATTTTCATATGAAATTTTAAATTCCTGCCAATTATACCAACTAAATTATTGAACAAATTTTTCTGTTACATTTACGTTGTGTTAAATGAAATTGCAAATTCCTGTTTTTAGTATTTAATGAAAATTGTATGAAATTTATATTTGTTTCATGAAACCTATACAAAATATTTTCAACCATATATGTACATAATTTTATGAAGGTAAAAGGCAGGGAGCAAGAAGACGAAACATTGCTGAATTCATATTTTTATTTTTAATGAAATTTTATGCATTTTTTGCTGTACCACCCCAAAAAAAATTAATAGTTGTTTTTGAACATAACATTATTTACGTTGTGGTGGGTGTGTTTATACGTAGACACAGTCGTCGTATGTGTAAATATTGTGGGTAGTTGTAACATTTTATTTATTTTTTACCTTTTTTGGTTTTTATTTGAAATTTTGTAATTATTTCAAGTGTCAGCAACAGGCAACAAAAACCACACAGAAAGTACTTTCCCATCCCCACTGTACTTGCTTGTTATACGTATATAGAATGCGTAACGTAAATAGCATAAGTAAATGGTTGTAAAAATGTAAGCTGGTGTCTGTTTTAATACATGTGTAAATATAAAAAATACACATATGCTTTCATTGCAGTGGTAGTGTAAGTGTGTTTGTGTGTGTTTATTTCATTTAAACTTGCTACAGTGTGTTTTAATATGATGAAGGTTGTTTTTTTGCTGCTTACTTCCTTTGGTTGGTTTATGAGTGCTTCCTTCCAGCTTATTTTTTTTTTTTTTGTTTAAATCTTTTGTGGTCTCTTAGACCTTGTGGAAAATATCTATAAGATATAAAACGTTAGAGAAATTTCCTTTTATATTGAAAAAGGTGCCAAGCAGCATTAAATAAATGAACTGTAAACCATCATTTAATTAAAAAGTGTTGAGTAATCAAGTTTATTTAACAATTTTTGTTAATAATTTCTTGGATTTAAAGAAATTATAGAAAAAGGATATGTGAACAAATCTTTTATTACGGCTTTAATTTTAATAATTTTTGGTGTGTTTATAAATGACATGTTACCACGTTCTTTCCCTTAGTTTTGTTCAATTCTAATAATTTTTGTTGATTTTAGGACATTTTTTTGTGAAAAAGAATTAAAATTTATTTGAAAAATTGATTTATTAAAAAGCAGATTAAAGAAAACTACTTTTAAAGAAGTTTTCTTGTCATAATGTCTCATGTCATAAAAAAGGATATATGAAGTCCATTCGTATCCTAAGGCCAAATCAAATCATTTTTGGACACCAGTTATCTAACATCATTCTACAACCTTTCTCTTTATTTCAAACCATTTGAAGTGTTTTCTTAGATTTTAGAGTAATTTTTCTTAATGAATAACCAAAAAAAAAATCCAACATTTTTGTTTAGAATAAACAAATTTTGTAAAAATAAAAGTTTTGTAATTTTCTTCAAACTTTTTAGTTGTTTAATAAAAAAGGATATATGAAGCCAACTCTTATCCTGCCACCTAAAGTCACAATTTTTGTTAGTCAAATAAAATACAATATTCTACGTTCATTCTCTAAAATACACAATGATCTCCCACTATACTTAAGTTTAACCGCAGTTTCAACTTAATATTTTTTTAAATTTACCAAATTTATACAAATTTTCTTAAATTTAAAGTAATTTTCTTTACTACCCTCTATGTCCTTTAGCTCTATTTTATTGTTAACAAACAGCCCTCTACTCTTACCCCACCAGTCAACTGCATTTAATGGTTAAGTGCATAAAGAGAAAAAACACTGGATTATTGTTATGGCTGCTACTGCTGTTGTGGCTGTTTTAAAGTTTATTTTTTCTCTCCAATAGATTTTTTATAGTTTTAGTTAATATTTTTTTTTTTTTTTGTCGTACCAACTCAGCACACAACAATTATAAACGTGTGCGGTTAACCGCACATATGAATAAACAAAAACTGAATAAAAAAAAAAAAAAGAAATTGCAACAGAAAAAATGTTTAAGGTAAACTACAGCAAGATAAAAACAGAATTTAAAACCTTGAACTTTAAAAACAACCCACGTGTAAATAAAGAAAATACTATAAATAAGATATAAATTTTCTAAAATATAAAAGCAACAATTGTGAGCTTTTTGCAACATTGTAGTTTTGTTGCTTAAAAATGAAAAACAAACACACAACATGAAATATTTTTATTTTGT
Organism: Lucilia sericata; assembly: GCF_015586225.1. Classification (NCBI taxonomy): domain Eukaryota; kingdom Metazoa; phylum Arthropoda; class Insecta; order Diptera; family Calliphoridae; genus Lucilia; species Lucilia sericata. Next base: position 69,338 of record NW_023995752.1, on the reverse strand, counting down.
TTGCTTCTTGTCTTCTACATTTAGAAACTTTAACCTTATAAAATAAAATTAACAAGTCATGTGTCAGTGCTTAGGACTTTTTGTCTTAAATGTAAGAGCAAACCTCAAATGGTATGTGATATTAAGAAATCAACAACAATTACCACAAAGTTTTGTAAGAAATAAAATAAATTCATATAAAAAAAGGACTTTATTTCAAAAAAAACCCTGTCTACAATTTATCAACAAAGAATTTTGGGCTTAAACCCCCCAAAAAAATATATTTAAAAAATGATATCAGTGAGTAACCAGAGCTTTTGCTCCAATTTTAAATAAAATTTGAGGGTAACCTAAAACACGTTAAACTACATTCATTCTCTTAATTTGATAATAAAAAATAGATTTGTTCATATTTAAATTTTGATTGAAAGATCTTCATGTCCTCTAACCGAGTGTTGCATTATTTCCTTTATATACTCACATTTTTTTTCGAATTTAATGCAAAGATTTAAGTAGTTCTAGTTCTGTTCTAGTTCTGTTTTAGTTCTGTTCTAGTTCTGTTCTAGTTGTTCTAGTTCTGTTCTAGTTCTGTTCTAGTTCTGTTCTAGTTCTGTTCTAGTTCTGTTCTAGTTCTGTTCTAGTTCTGTTCGTTCTAGTTCTGTTCTAGTTCTGTTCTAGTTCTGTTCTAGTTCTGTTCTAGTTCTGTTCTAGTTCTGTTCTAGTTCTGTCTAGTTCTGTTCTAGTTTCTGTTCTAGTTCTGTTCTAGTTCTGTTCTAGTTCTGTTCTAGTTCTGTTCTAGTTCTGTTCTAGTTCCTGTTCTGTTCTGTTCTAGTTCTGTTCTAGTTCTGTTCTAGTTTCTGTTCTAGTTCTGGTTCTAGTTCGGTTCTAGTTCTGTTCTAGTTCTGTTCTAGTTCTGTTCTAGTTCTGTTCTAGTTCTGTGCTAGTTCTGTCTAGTTCTGTTCTAGTTCTATTCTGTTCTAGTTCTGTTCTAGTTCTGTTCTAGTTCTTTCTAGTTCTGTTCTAGTTCTAGTTCGTTCTGTTCTAGTTCTGTTCTAGTTCTTTTCTAGTTCTGTTCTAGTTCTGGGTTCTAGTTCTGTTCTAGTTCTGTTCTAGTTTCTGTTCTAGTTCTGTTTCTAGTTCTGTTATTCTGTTCTAGTTCTGTGTCTAGTTTCTGTTTCTAGTTCTGTTCTAGTTCTGTTCTAGTTCTGTTCTAGTTATGTCTAGTTCTGTTAGTTCTGTTCTAGTTCTGTTCTAGTTCTGTTCTAGTTCTGTTCTAGTTCTGTTCTAGTTCTGTTCTAGTTCTGTTCTAGTTCTGTTCTAGTTCTGTTCTAGTTCTGTTCCAGTTCTTTCTAGTTCTGTTCTAGTTCTGTTCTAGTTCTGTTCTAGTTCTGTTCTAGTTCTGGTCTAGTTCTGTTCTAGTTCTGTTCTAGTTCTGTTCTAGTTCTGTTCTAGTTCTGTTCTAGTTCTGTTCAGTTCTGTTCTAGTTCTGTTCTAGTTCTGTTCTAGTTCTTTTCTAGTTCTGTTCTAGTTTTGTTCTAGTTCTGTTCTAGTTCTGTTCTAGTTCTGTTCTAGTTCTGTTCTAGTTCTGTACTAGTTCTGTTCTAGTGTTTAGTTCTGTTCTAGTTCTGTTCTAGTTTGTTCTAGTTCTGTTCTAGTTCTGTTCTAGTTCTGTTCTAGTTCTGTTCTAGTTCTGTTCTAGTTCTGTTCTAGTTCTGTTCTAGTTCTGTTCTAGTTCTGTTCTAGTTCTGTTCTAGTTCTGTTCTAGTTCTGTTCTAGTTCTGTTCTAGTTCTGTTCTAGTTCTGTTCTAGTTCTGTTCTAGTTCTGTTCTAGTTCTGTCTAGTTCTGTTCTAGTTCTGTTCTAGTTCTGTTCTAGTTCTGTTCTAGTTCTGTTCTAGTTCTGTTCTAGTTCTGTTCTAGTTCTGTCTAGTTCTGTTCTAGTTCTGTTCTAGTTCTGTTCTAGTTCTGTTCTAGTTCTGTTCTAGTTCTGTTCTAGTTCTGTTCTAGTTCTGTTCTAGTTCTGTTCTAGTTCTGTTCTAGTTCTGTAGTTCTGTTCTAGTTCTGTTCTAGTTCTGTTCTAGTTCTGTTCTAGTTCTGTTCTAGTTCTGTTCTAGTTCTGTTCTAGTTCTGTTCTAGTTCTGTTCTAGTTCTGTTCTAGTTCTGTTCTAGTTCTGTTCTTGTTCTGTTCTTGTTGTTCTGTTCTAGTTCTGTTCTAGTTCTGTTCTAGTTCTGTTCTAGTTCTGTTCTAGTTCTTTTCTAGTTCTGTTCTAGTTCTGTTCTAGTTCTGTTCTAGTTCTGTTCTAGTTCTTTTCTATTCTGTTCTAGTTCTGTTCTAGTTCTGTTCTAGTTTTATACTAGTTGTGTTCTGTGATTGCCTTTAAGACTTTAGTAGGAGTTTGTGTCCTTTTAATCATTCGTTTTGAAAATTTAAAAGAATGTGAAAAATATAATTTTTATTTAATGGCTTTTAAAAATCAATAGAGCAAGCAGACCTAGTGTTAACTTTGTTGTTTTATTATACGGGTTTGTTTTTCTTAAAGTTTTGCTTTGGTATATGATTTTGACATTTAAAGAATAGGGAAGAAGAAAGAAAAAAAAGAAATTAATTGCTGAATATATTTGCTTCTGCACAACCTAGTATTCACAAACATAGACACAATTCTTATATGTTTTTATAAGTATAAGTGTATTTGTACATATCCTTTCTGTTTTCATGGAACGTGACTAAAATTTAAAGTACTTGTTGCTTATATTTCTTTACCAGGTGAAGGTGTTTGTGAGAAATACATACGTGTGGTGTTTTGCCGTATTTTGTTATCCTTATACACCTTAGGTTTAAGTAAATATTAAATGTACTATATATCCATCAACATAATAATGGTCTAATGGGATATTTAATAAAACATAGAGAGAAAAGTCGAACTTATAAATCAGGACTATATATGCCTTAAGATTTATTTAAGTAATTAAGAACAAGTTAAAGTTTAAAGTATAGAAAAGTTTTCTCTTTTGCTTATGGTTACAAAATGTCCTTTTTGTTGAGTTTAAGTCATTTTAGCAATATTTCAAAAAATCTTGCAAAGATTTTCTAAAGGAATTTATTTTGTTAGTCCTTTTGCTTTAAATAATGTTAAACTATGTGAAAATTTTCTTAAAGAATTCTTCCTTATTTTTCCCATATTCCCAAGCATATGTATTTGGTACAGATTTTGTTTCTCATATGTCCTTTTTGCTTTCCTTGATATTTTTCTTTATTCAAATGCCTAAAAGTATGTGTGACATTTTAACAGATTTATAGCTTGCCTCAGTAAACACATTCGTTTATATTTTATGAAATTAATTTAACCATTTTCACATTCTTTACTGTTGTTTTCTTGAACCACCCCCTTAAAAAGGATATGTGTGTCATTACAAAGTCCCTTGTAAGATAATAATAGAAAAAACAGTAGCAAAAGGGAAAAAAGTGATTAAAGTAAAATGTATGCTGTGATTTTGTAAAGACAGCATATATTTCTTTAAGGTTTTCAAGGATGAGAAAACAAACAAAATTTAGTTATTTAGTAAAATTTATGAAAAAACTTGAAAAACAAATGTTTAAGAAGTTACAAACACTTTAATAAAATTCATGAAGCAGACACATTATTGAAATCTTAGTAAAACTTCTTAAAAAAAGGTTATTTATAATAATATAACAAATTAAATAATATTAAAAATATTTATCAAAACATTAATTCTTTTTTTTCTGTAACAAAAAAAAAAAGGATATTCTGCCAACTTTTTTGCTATAACTGGAATTTCAATTTAATTTTGCAACTGAATTCACTTATAAATGCAACATTCATTTTGACAATTTTATAAAATTTCTATAATTTTTAAATATTTTACAGCATTTTTTTTATTACAATTATTTTTTTTTTTGCTTTTATATTAGTTTTAAACTGTTTCATTTTAAAATTGTGGTTAATTCATATAATTTCCATAATTAAATTGTTTTGTGGGTTTTAGCAAAACTATTTTATAAATAAAATAATAAAAAATTATAAACTAATATTTCCCTTGTTATCACGAAATTTTAACCAGTTTTGACAAGTAGTTTTATCTAGTAAAAAATTAAAAACTTTTTTTTCCTAAACCGCAGTTTAGTTTTAAATTGTATAATTAACTCGGCTGCCATGGTTTATTCAAAGCTTTACAAAATAATTTTAGCATTTCCAAACGAAACAATATAACTGCAGCATATTTATTCAGCATATTATTAAATAAACTATTTTCAAAAAAATTTAGTTTTCTAGAGAAACTAAGCAACGCAAACTGAATTGAAAATTTAATTAAAATTGTTAAAAATTTATAATTTCAGCAAACCTTTGGAAACTAAAAATATCTTTTTGTTTCAATAAATTGACAATTATCTTGCACTTAATTGTATATCAAATATTCTATAACCATCCACAATTTAAAGAGGATAAAAACTGGCCAATATGTTACCATTATATCAAAAAAATCATTAGTTCCATTGAGTCTCTAAAAGCTGTAACTTAAAAGTTGCAATTGGGGTTTTCATTTCAAACGAAAAAAAGTCTTTATTACAGTTTATGGTCATTTTTTATAAATATACATACATATTTTATATGGCATTTTTTATGACCTGTAAAGTATGCTACAAGTAATTGTATTTATAACATATAAACAATGTGTATGTGACTCTGCACTCAAATATTTGAACACAAAAAAGAGCTTAATAAGAATTTTTTAATAAGAGGATTGTCAATAAAAAGAACATTTTTTTTAATAAATTTGAAAAATTCATATAGATATTTACTTTTGACCTAAAAGTATGTTATACAATTCATGGCGCTTAAGCATGCTATAAATTTTATTTTACTTGTGAAACAAAATGGCAAAATAAAGCTGTAAATACCCTATATAACTATAAACTAAACTAGAACAGAACTAGAACGGAACTAGAACGGAACTAGAACAGAACTAGAACAGAATTAGAACAGAACTAGAACAGAACTAGAACAGAATTAGAACATAACAAGAACAGAACTAGAACAGAACCAGAACGGAACTAGAACAGAACAGAACTAGAACAGAACTAGAACAGAACTAGAACAGACCAGAACGGAACTAGAACAGAACTAGAACAGAACTAGAACAGAACTAGAACAGAACTAGAACAGAACTAGAACAGAACTAGAACAGAACTAGAACAGAACTAGAACAGAACTAGAACAGAACTAGAACAGAACTAGAACAGAACTAGAACAGAACAGAACTAGAAAGAACTAGAACAGAACTAGAACAGAACAGAACAGAACTAGAACAGTATAACAGAACTAGAACAGAACTAGAACAGAACAGAACTAGAACAAACTAGAACAGAACTAGAACAGAACTAGAACAGAACTAGAACAGAACTAGAACAGAACTAGAACAGAACTAGAACAGAACTAGAACAGAACTAGAACAGAACTAGAACAGAACTAGAACAGAACTAGAACAGAACTAGAACAGAACTAGAACAGAACTAGAACAGAACTAGAACAGAACTAGAACAGAACTAGAACAGAACTAGAACAGAACTAGAACAGAACTAGAACAGAACTAGAACAGAACTAGAACAAACTAGACAGAACTAGAACAGAACTAGAACAGAACTAAACAGAACTAGAACAGAACTAGAACAGAACTAGAACAACTAGAACAGAACTAGAACAGAACTAGAACAGAACTAGAACAGAACTAGAACAGAACTATAACAGAACTAGAACAGAACTAGAACAGAACTAGAACAGAACTAGAACAGAACTAGAACAGAACTAGAACAGAACTAGAACAGAACTAGAACAGAACTAGAACAGAACTAGAACAGAACTAGAACAGAACTAGAACAGAACTAGAACAGAACTAGAACAGAACTAGAACAGAACTAGAATAGAACTAGAACAGAACAGAACTAGAACGGACTAGAGATAAACTAGATTTGAACTACAACTCAACTGAACTAGAGATGCACTTATGCAAGTAGAACCTACATCTTAAATAAACTCTGTGCAAAAATGTTTCCTGGGTTAGGTTTTCGTTGTAGCAATCGTAAGATTTACTTAAAATTTGAACTTTAAGAGCTTGTACTTTCATTATCGTGTAATTGTTTTCTAAAGAAATCGGCTTTATTTTGTAATACATGTTCCAGCACTAAAATCACATCAATGTTTGTTGAAAAAATTTTTTTCTTAGAAGTTTTCTTTGTAATTTCGTCTGTGACTTAAACTTATAAGGAGTTTTGATTAATAATCATAATTTGACCAAAAAAGGACATTTTAGCAACTTTGCTGAATGGTGTTTCAAAATTATTAAAGCATGTGAGACTTATTAAGAACTTTATTTGACATTCATTTTCATGATTTGTAAGGTTTTAAATAATTCTTTGCAACAGCTTTTGAAATGTCAAGAAAGGGACATTCTATCTTGAGAAATTTTATCATGATCATTAGATTTGATTGTAGCGGCTTTAAGATGATTAAAACTGTTCCCTTAAATTCTTTAAAATTTTGTATGCTTTTGTCATTAGTTAAGCTTATCTCTTATTACCTTAAGTTTTCATTTCCTTGAAAACAAAATCTTTTACTTTATTATTAAGAAACACTCTTGCAGCTTACTTTTTATCCCTGTACAAATGTTGATTGTTTCCTGTCCATTATGATGAGTACACTTGTAAACCTTGTTAAAATAATGTTTCAATTTTTATGTCTTTTTTTCCACTACTGACCCTGTCCCCTTAATAACAATGTTGCTGCTATACATATATTTTTCATTACATTTTTATTGTTTATTAGCTGGATATTTTCAATTTTCTTTGTTTTGTGTATATATATGTAACTCACATTTATTTATAACAGCCCCATCTTGTATCTGTTTATTTGTATTGTCTTTTCGTATAAATTCATTTTATGTAGACATTCCTGTTACTTCCTTTTGTGTTGTCCTTATGAAATATTCATTCGTTTATTGAAGGTTCTTAAATGGAATTGATACTTAAATTGTTGCACTTAAGTTGGTTGCCCGGAACAATTGTAAAGTGGTCTTAATAAGCTGGAGTACAAGAATAACAAGACTATTTTCTCAGAAAATTAAGTCTTTTTCTTTTTGATGAGATGAGTTGAGTTGTTGTCCTTCTTAAATAGGGAGAAATGTAAAAAAAATTAACTGGCAACCTATAGAGAAGAGAACTACACCTTTTTTTGCTTTTAAAATAAACGTTTGCTCTTATATAATGTTTACGTTATGCCTGCAGAAACCTGCATAAATCTTTTTTAAAAAAAATTAATACATCCTAAAAGTAGGCTATGTTTTTTAATAATATTTATAAGTTTCCCACAAGCTGCCTAATAATTTGTTATTAGTAAAAGTTCCAAAATGACCTTCTATCTTCTTTATTAAACTTTTATACCTTAAATTTATGTAACATAATTTATACCCCCTTAAAAATATGCTAAAATTTTAATAGCTTTACAAAACGTTTCCTATACATTTATCTAAAAATGTTTTATTTATGAAATATAAACTTTATGCTCCATAATACTTACTGTTTACCTTAAATGTTTATGTTTTAACTTAAGAAAATTGTTTAGTTTAACCTTTAATTGAATTTTAATTTACTGCCTTAAAGTAGGCAATAATTTGTAACATTTTACATTACTTAATAGATAATAAATTCTATACATTTATTTATAGCTTTATATGGATATAAATTGTAATTTTGTTAAACTCTTCATAAACCCCTAAATGTAGGCTATATTTTAGGGTTTCTTCTATTCAAAATTGTATACTTTTAGGGGGTGTTTTTTAAAAACTGTTTTACTTCAAATTCAGTACAGAATATTTTCCTGTTTCTAGCTATTTTGTTAACCAAATTTTGTTTTTCACAACACAACATTTACTTAAGCAAAACAAAACTGTGGTTGCATAAATATGCAGTTCATTTTTTAATAAATATTTTTTGGGAACTTTGGCATATGTTGTAAAATTCATTATAAATATTCTTTTGAATATACATAAAAATTGCCAAAAAAAACATTAATATTCAACAAAATATTCACAATAAGCAACAATTATGATAAAACAATTAAATGGAAAAATACGAAAATCTAAAAAATACTGAAATCATAATGACTCTTAAATAAAATTTAAAAAATAACCCATTTAATTTCTACTGAATTAATCCAGCCCAACTCATTAACCCAAAAAATAACATAAAATTCTTATGCTCTACAATCAGGAATACTGGGATGAGCTCTATTTAATCCGTAATCAAACATTAACAAGAAAACCAACAAAGTCATTATCAACATCATCTGTTATTCCAGCAGATCTTAAAAAAAAACCTTTTACATCCTTACCTCAACACTCTTCCACTAAGTACACAACCATAAACAGCAGGAGTGAAAAACTATCAAATATACATATAAAGGTTTTCATGTTGAATTATTAACTGTGCGAATGTGTAAAGCTCTATATAAGCGTGTGGGTGTTTTCTTCTGTGGTAAAACGATTAACAATTTTATTCGTAATTGAATTTGGTTGTTTTTCGTTAATATTACGAAAAATATACATACATACATACATCCATTTTTCAACATATGTGGTCAGTCAAACCGTATCAACATGTCCAAACATGTTTAAGGCACTCGCAGGCAAAAAAAAGAGAATATATCAAAAGAAATCAAACCACAGAGAACACAGTTCAGCGGATAATAAACGCCTCAAGTGGTTTTAATGTTTTCGAACAGAAAGAGAAAAATTCGTTGTACAATATGTATGTAGGAAGCACTTTATAAACTGAGAGAAATTATTGACAATCAAAGTAGAAGGAATAAACTAGAACTGAACCAAAACAGAACCAGAACAGAACTAGGACAGAACTAAAATAGAACTAGAACAGAACTAGAACAGAACTAGAACAGAACTAGAACAGAACTAGAACAGAACTAGAACAGAACTAGAACAGAACTAGAACAGAACTAGAGCAGAACTTGAACAGAACTAGAACAGAACTAGAACAGAACTAGAACAGAACTAGAACAGAACTAGAACAGAACTAGAACAGAACTAGAACAGAACTAGAACAGAACTAGAACAGAACTAGAACAGAACTAGAACAGAACTAGAACAGAACTAGAACAGAACTAGAACAGAACTAGAACAGAACTAGAACAGAACTAGAACAGAACTGGAACAGAACTAGAACAGAACTAGAACAGAACTAGAACAGAACTAGAACAGAACTAGAACAGAACCAGAACAGAACTAGAACAGAACTAAACAGAACTAGAACAGAACTAGAACAGAACTAGAACAGAACTAGAAACAGAACTAGAACAGAACTAGAACAGAACTAGAACAGAACTAGAACAGAACTAGAACAGAACTAGAACAGAACTAGAACAGAACTAGAACAGAACTAGAACAGAACTAGAACAGAACTAGAACAGAACTAGAACAGAACTAGAACAGAGCTAGAACAGAACTATAACAGACTAGAACAGAACTAGAACAGAACTAGAACAGAACTAGAACAGAACTAGAACAGAACTAGAACAGAACTAGAACAGAACTAGACAACAGAACAGAACTATAACAGAACTAGAACAGAACTATAACAGAACTAGAACAGAACTAGAACAGAACTAGAACAGAACTAGAACAGAACTAGAACAGAACTAGAACAGAACTAGAACAGAACTAGAACAGAACTTAGAACTAGAACGAACTAGAACAGAACTAGAAACAGAACTAGAACAGAACTAGAACAGCTAGACAGAACTAGAACAGAACTAGAACAGAACTAGAACAGAACTAGAACAGAACTAGAACAGAACTAGAACAGAACTAGAACAGAACTAGAACAGAACTAGAACAGAACTAGAACAGAACTAGAACGAACTAGAACAGAACTAGAACAGAACTAGAACAGAACTAGAACAGAACTAGAACACAACTAGAACACAACTAGAACACAACTAGAACACAACTAGAACAGAACTAGAACAGAACTAGAACAGAACTAGAACAGAACTAGAACAGAACTAGAACAGAACTAGAACAGAACTAGAACAGAACTAGAACAGAACTAGAACAGAACTAGTACAGAACTAGAACAGAACTAGAACAGAACTAGAACAGAATTAGAACAGAATTAGAACAGAACTAGAACAGAACTAGAACAGAACTTAAAGACAACTTTCAATGTTTTTATTAAATTTCTCTTTATTTAGATCCTCTTCAGTTTCGTATTATTTTCCTCTAATTGTTATGTTTGTTTAAAACATGTTTAATAATTTTGTAGCCTACTTATAGGCTATTAATTATACATACTTCAAATTAAATCTACATTACAAATAAGCAATTGTTTTGATTTTATTTACCCTTGAATATTGTTTTAAACATTTCCTTGCCATGTTGAGCATTAGGGAAGAATCCTGCATATTATTATAAAGAATATTTGCATATTTTTAGGCTAAAAAGGGAAGATTTTGAAAGTTTTTTCGTTGTTTGTGAAAAAAGGTTATATTTGGAACAAAATAAAAAATTTTCCAAAATATGTATTTCTCTGCACGTGGCAATGATATGCTCCAATACGATTCAGAGTGGAAAATAATACAACATCAACAACAAAAATAATGAACAATAACCATGATGTAGTATAAACAATTAAATGTTTTCACAACATTGCCAGCATATTAAAAAACCATTTTAATCGAATTTCATACAAACATCATTAAGTCTGTGTTCACTGGAGGCGTCCAAGGGGGAGGATATTTGAAGGCAAACAAGGGAAATTTATGTATGTATGTATATATTGTAAAGGTAGATGTATCAATGATGGTGATGATGATAAACATTTTTGTTCAGTATATTTTTATCCTTAAGGGTTAAAATTTGTTTATTTTAAAAAAGAACGAAAAGTAAAAGCTCAGCCAAAAATGTTTTCTGTTATTTTTGGGTAGGAATATTTTGTTAGGAAATTGTTGTTATTCCTGTCTTTATGGCGGAAATTGTTAATGTTAAAAATGCAAATAAATTCCTGGTTTTCATGGCTACAAATTGAATTGAAACGAAACCTAATAAAAATCTCGGTATCTTGTTATAAAATATGCTTCAATAAACCAAATACCCAACAATAAAAAAATAACAGGAAAAATATAAAAACCAACAAACAATTATTTGACCCAAAGCCATGGCAGCTGTCTAACTCAACATACATATATTTGATGATGTATATAATCGATGGTGATGATACTGACCGTATGACAGGACGACTGACTGGTTGTTTGGTTTGACCTAGTCTGGTCATTTAAATGTTAAGTTTATATAAGTGTGAGTATTTTGTGGATAATCCTGTTGAGGGTGTGTATACAGCCCACAGATTTCGACAGTCACAACACACAAACAAATTTTTTTATATTTGTTTTTAAATTTGATATGATTTTACCAGCACATTAAAGAAAAACTGAATTAGAACAGAACTAGAACAGAACTAGAACAGAACTAGAACAGAAATAGAACAGAACTAGAACAGAACTAGAACAGAACTAGAACAGAACTAGAACAGAACTAGAACAGAACTAGAACAGAACTAGAACAGAACTAGAACAGAACTAGAACAGAACTAGAACAGAACTAGAACAGAACTAGAACAGAACTAGAACAGAACTAGAACAGAACTAGAAAGAACTAGAACTAGAACAGAACTAGAACAGAACTAGAACAGAACTAGAACAGAACTAGAACAGAACTAGAACAGAACTAGAACAGAACTAGAACAGAACAGAACTAGAACAGAACAGACCAGACCAGACCAGACCAGACCAGACCAGACCAGACCAGACCAGACCAGAACAGAACAGAACAGAACTAGAACAGAAATAGAACGGAACTAGAACATAGCTAGCCAGAACTAGAACAGAACTAGAACAGAACTAGAACAGGACTAGAACAGAACTAGAACAGAACTAGAACAGAACTAGAACAGAACTAGAACAGAACTGGAACAGAACTAGAACAGAACTAGAACAGAACTAGAACAGAACTAGAACAGAACTAGAACAGAACTAGAACAGAACTAGAACAGAACTAGAACAGAACTAGAACAGAACTAGAACAGAACTAGAACAGAACTAGAACAGAACTAGAACAGAACTAGAACAGAACTAGAACAGAACTAGAACAGAACTAGAACAGAACTAGAACAGAACTAGAACAGAACTAGAACAGAACTAGAACAGAACTAGAACAGAACTAGGAACAGAACTAGAACAGAACTAGAACAGAACTAGAACAAACTAGAACAGAACTAGAACAGAACTAGAACAGACACTAGAACAGAACTAGACAGAACTAGAACAGAACTAGAACAGAACTAGAACAGAACTAGAACAGAACAGAACTAGAACAGAACTAGAACAGAACTAGAACTAGAACAGAACTAGAACAGAAACGAACAGAACTAGAACAGAACTAGAACAAGAACATGAACTAGAACAGAACTAGAACAGAAACTAGAACAGAACTAGAACAGAACTAGAACAGAACTAGAACAGAACTAGAACAGAACTGAACAGAACTAGAACAGAACTAGAACTGAACTAGAACTGAACTAGAACAGAACTAGAACAGAACTAGAACAGAACTAGAACAGAACTAGAACAGAACTAGAACAGAACTAGAACAGAACTAGAACAGAACTAGAGCAGAACTAGAACAAAACTAGAACAGAACTAGAACTGAACTAGTTCATAATATAAACATTCAATATTATAATATGAGCATTCAAATAGAACTGACTACTTATATGCAATATTATGATTTATTTTAATTTAAATTTTTGCAAAAGTTTGTTTTGCCAACGTTTTCTTAAATTAAACAAATTTAATATTCTTGAAAAATTCTGGGAATTTTTGGAGAATATTCTAACAAAATATTTATTTATAAAATGAAAAGTTTTAAGGAATATAAATCTCATTATATGTTTAACGTTTTGCAATCATTTGAAAATAAATATACTTTTAGGCTGTTGGGCATTTGACTTATCTACTATTATATTAATAATATTTTTAATTGCAAATATAAATTTAATTAATTTTACCACAAATTTGTAATTAACTTAAGGCAAAATAAATTAATTAAATAAGAAGATGTTTATTAAACAAATAAATTGTATATGACACCTAAAAGTAGGCAATAATAAGAGTAATATGTATGGAGGCTAGTTTAACAATTCAAACAAAAAATGCTTTAAATCAGTGAAGGGCAAGCAGAATATGTATGTATGTGTTTTTATATGTTTTCATAGAAAAAACAGAACTTTGAACAGTCAATTTTTGCTGTATAAAAATCGTAAAAATTTATTAAAAATTCCTTCTATTGAACTGAACATTCAATATCAATTGGCCATACATACTAGCAAACATTTATGACAGAAATTCTTGGAAAAATTTTTAACGGAAAAATATTTATGCACACAAGTCCTGACAAACCATGCAGTTAAACCCACACAGAAAGAAACTGTACAAACTGAAGCTTAAAGTATATTGATTTTTTAAGCCAAATGACTGTTGCAAAATGATACCAAGGACCGAAGAACTCTTTAAAAAAGTACATTAATATGTCCTACCGTTGAGCGTGACACAACTGTAGACTTTTAAAGGCTTTATAGAATGTCTGCAAATCTAAAAGAAAAATACTAAAGCTTAAAAGCCAACTATATGTAAGATAAAGTAAGTAATGGAATGCAACCATCAGTTGCTGTCCAAGGTTGTAAAATGGAAATAAAAATATAAGTCAAAGCTTAAAAATGAATGTAACGTCCAGCCAGAAAGTCGCCTGTACTCCTCCATTCCTATTTAAAATATTTTTTCTAATCTTTACAACAAAGAGTAGGAGCTAAATAAACATATTCAGTGTTTAGGTGTAAACACTATACTAAACATTCTTTATACACACTTTTTATGGCATATAAGTAGGCGTTTTATGTAAATTTATGTATTTTGTGCTGTGTTTTTTATTTTACAAAATGTCAATGTAAAAAATATTATTATTAAAAAAGTGTTTTAGTTAGAAAAAAATACATAACTAAATACTTGTTGCTTGTTTTGCTGGTAGTTGCCTTTAAATAGGCAATGGTTTTTGTGGGCTTTTTGTTTAGAAATTTTATAAAAAAAGTTTTTAACATGAAAAAGGTGGATTTAGAAATATTTATGTAAATGTTGGGGGAAAAGGCTATAATAATAAAGAAAATTACAATATTGATTACATAATGAAGAATGAGAATTAGATATTAAGCAATGGAACTGTAATCAGATATTCCTCCAATTAGAACTGAACTAGAACTGAACTAGAACTGAACTAGAACTGAACTAGAACTGAACTAGAACTGAACTAGAACTGAACTAGAACTGAACTAGAACTGAACTAGAACTGAACTAGAACTGAACTAGAACTGAACTAGAACTGAACTAGAACTGAACTAGAACTGAACTAGAACTGAACTAGAACTGAACTAGAACTGAACTAGAACTGAACTTGAACTGAACTAGAACTAGAACTGAACTAGAACTGAACTAGAACTGAACTAGAACTGAACTAGAACTGAACTAGAACTGAACTAGAACTGAACTAGAACTGAACTAGAACTGAACTAGAACTGAACTAGAACTGAACTAGAACTGAACTAGAACTGAACTAGAACTGAACTAGAACTTAACTAGAACTGAACTAGAACTGAACTAGAATTGATCTAGAACTGAATTAGAACTGATAAATAAGTAAACTAACTAACTAACTAACTACTTTTAGGTGCTATCTTTTACTCTCACTATTGCCTGTTTTTAGGTGTCACATTTATTTTAATTGTTTAATACTCTTTCGGAGATTTTTTGATTATCTTTGCCTTAAGTTACTTGTAGCAGATAAGTTTGTGAAAAATAATAATTAAAAATTTATTTGCAATTTGCAATTTTAAATTTATTTCTTCTTTTTTAAAAATCAATACAAAAACCAATATTAAGTTTCTCAAACTTTTCTCTGTTATAACAAATATTTTGTAAAAATATTGTGGAAAATTCCCAGAAACTTTATGCTCTATTAATTATTGTTTATTTTGTAAATTTCTGTAAAAACAACATTTCCTAAAATATTGACAAAACAAATTATTGAGGTTAATTTCAATTGATATAGCCCATAAGTAGGCTATATTATTTAAATGTGTAGTGTGTGTTTAATTTTCATTAGAAAATTGGTAATATAATAGATTGTTATAATATATTTTATAAATATTGTTTACCACAAAACACCTAAAATTAGTTTTTCTTAATTACAGTACACAATTTTATTAAATACTTAAAATCTACAAATGTTTTTATTTAATTTAAATCTAAACAAATATGTATATTGTTAAATATATTTGTTTATATTTGCTGCTTGCAGCTGTTGCTTGTATACTAACCTATATTGTGTCAATTTTTAACACCAGTTTGAACACAAGTTTTTGTTAATTACACTTGGTAAAAGTTTTCTAAAAATTTAACATAAACATCTAAACAACTATTTTAGTATCATGGTCTTATTGGTTTTTTGCTTGGGGAAAGTAAAACTTTGAAAATTAAATAAAAATTGTCAACAAAGTTGAACAAAAGACTTGAAAATAATTGAAAAGATTTTTCACAAATTTTATAAAGTTTAAAGGAAAGTATTTGTAGTTATACTAAAAAGTATTGCAGGTTAAAGTATGAAAAAAAAAAAACAACAAAATCTATTGAAATTTTTAGTTAGAAATTAGTTAAAAAGAATTTCTGTTATATAAGTAAGCTAAGTTTAAGAGAAATTAATTTATTAAATTTGACTTAAAATTTTATTAAAAGCATTATATCTTTTCTCCTCTTCACTTTAAAAACGTTTTAAAATTTTACATTATCACGCTTTCAACAAATTCAATTTGAACATAATTAATTATTTACACCACTTGATGGTGTAAAAGTATACCTATTTAGAAACTCCCTTTCTCCCTGACATGTTACATCAAAGTAAATGAAATAAATTGAAAATAGAGCTTGTCTTTGTCAATATGTGTAGCAATAATTTATACCCCATATTTAAAACCCCTAAACAAATTTAACAATTTAGCATTAGAATTAATTTGTAAACAAATTACACACACATTTGGAGCAAAAAATTCTAACGAGGGGGGCTGAGAGTTTTTTATTCATTCCTATCATTTGGTAAATTTAAGACTTAAACAATGGATAAGCCTTAAAGTATGCTTTAGTTCTTGAAAATAAATGGATATCTGTACTATTCCAGAGAATAGATATCGATCGATAATAAATATCGATCGATATTTGTGCTATTCTATACAATATATATCTATCGATATCTGTACTATTCAATAGAATAAATATCAATCGATATTTGTACTATTCTATAGAATAGATATCGATCGATATCTGTACTATTCTATAGAATAGATATCGATCGATATCTGTACTATTCTATAGAATAGATATCGGTCGATATCTGTACTATTCTATAGAATAGATATCGGTCGATATCTGTACTATTCTATAGAATAGATATCTAGAATAGATATCGGTCGATATCTGTACTATTCTATAGAATAGATATCGATCGATATCTGTACTATTCTATAGAATAGATATCGATCGATATCTGTACTATTCTATAGAATAGATATCGATCGATATCTGTACTATTCTATAGAATAGATATCGATCGATATCTGTACTATTCTATAGAATAGATATCGATCGATATCTGTACTATTCTATAGAATAGATATCGATCGATATCTGTACTATTCTATAGAATAGATATCGATCGATATCTGTACTATTCTATAGAATAGATATCGATCGATATCTGTACTATTCTATAGAATAGATATCGATCGATATCTGTACTATTCTATAGAATAGATATCGATCGATATCTGTACTATTCTATAGAATAGATATCGATCGATATCTGTACTATTCTATAGAATAGATATCGATCGATATCTGTACTATTCTATAGAATAGATATCGATCGATATCTGTACTATTCTATAGAATAGATATCGATCGATATCTGTACTATTCTATAGAATAGATATCGATCGATATCTGTACTATTCTATAGAATAGATATCGATCGATATCTGTACTATTCTATAGAATAGATATCGATCGATATCTGTACTATTCTATAGAATAGATATCGATCGATATCTGTACTATTCTATAGAATAGATATCGATCGATATCTGTACTATTCTATAGAGTAGATATCGATCGATATCTGTACTATTCTATAGAATAGAATAGATATGGATCGATATCTGTACTATTCTATAGAATGGAATAGATATGGATCGATATCTGTACTATTCTATAGAATAGAATAGATATGGATCGATATCTGTACTATTCTATAGAATAGTTAACGATCGATATCTGTACTATTCTATAGAATAGATATGGATCGATATCTGTACTATTTTATAGAATAGTTAACGATCGATATCTGTACTATTCTATAGAACAGTTAACGATCGATATCTGTACTATTCTATAGAACTGTTAACGATCGATATCTGTACTACTCTACAGAATAATTAACGATCGATATCTATACTATTCTATAGAATAGTTAACGATCGATATCTGTACTATTCTATAGATTAGTTAAAGATCGATATCTATACTATTCTATAGAATAGTTAACGATCGATATCTGTATTATTCTATAGAATATATATCGATCGATATCTGTACTATTCTATAGAATAGATATCCATCGATATCTGTACTATTCTATAGAATAGATATCGATCGATATCTATACCATTCTATAGAATAGTTAACGTTCGATATCTGTACTATTATATAAAATAGTTAACGATCAATATCTATACTATTCTATAGAATAGTTAATGATCGATATCTGAATTATTCTATAGAACAGTTAACTTTCGATATCTGTACTATTCTATAGAACAGTTAACGATCGACATCTGTATTATTCTATAGAAAAATTAATGATCAATATCTGTGTTATTATATAGAACAAGTAGACATTCGAATGAGCGGACGGATATACCTTTATTCTCTTAAAATCCACTAAAAATCCAAAATAACTTCCATGATAGTTTTTATAATAATGTGCTCACAAATATTCTCACGAAATAGTGATATTCCAAAAAATTACACATAAGCCTTTTTGTCAAATAACACAACATATTCGACATCACAAAACAACAACACTTTTGATGGCTGAGAACAAAGAATGAAAAACAAAGCATATTTTTGTTGATGAATTTTGTTCATTTATTTTCTTTTCATTTCTTTTATGCTCTTTGAATTTACGCATTGATCAAAAGACAACAGCAGTAGATCTTACAAATATTTGGTTTTAATATAAAAAGGGTTGGTTTTCGTAAGTTATTTACATGCTGGGTTTGTTTTTGAAATACAAAATTGTAAAGGTGGCAGATGTGATGAAGAAAAGCGTATCAAAGGTAAAGGTTTGGATGCTGAAGGCTTTACAATAACGACAAATTGTTGACAAAAATTTTAAAATATTTGACTAAAATTTAATTTTAAATGCGGTATTAAATTTTGTATAAAAACAAAATAAGCGACTTTAAACGGGTACTTTTGATGTATATTTGTAGGAGTAAATTTATAGTGTCGTATACTTAATATATTTTTTAATTATTACTCATACGCTCTGAAGCGATCCTTAGCAAAGACCAAAACTATTGTTCCGATTAAATGTATTTTGCATTTGCTTAAAATTGTTTAAATAAACACAAGTTTCTACAGCAAAATTTGTAGAGGTGGCGTATACTTTATATGAATATCGCTCATAATACTCATACGTTCTGCTGTCCTTCACAAATTTAAATATTCCAACAGCAACTCTTTGAACTTTATGTCTGTTTTTTTTTTGCTCAAATGTCATAGAATTTATTGTTAGGATTTTTATATTAAAAACAGGAATACAATAAAGTTATTCCGCCTCAAAGAGCTCTCAAGCAATAAATTCTTTATTTGCTTGACTGTAAAAAAAAACACATGTCAAAAGACTGCAATAAATTATAATTTTTTAATAAAACACTAAACAATAGAAAATATGAATATAAATCAATTTAGTAACGACAAAGATTTAAAGCAAAAAAATAAAGCAAATACATATTTCGCAAAGGACAAGATTTACAGAGAAAAATATAAAAATCTTAAGGTTAAATGAGGAAATGCATAATTTTTTTATAAAGTGCACCACCTGTCTAGTTCAGTTCTAGGTTCTAGTTCAGTTCTATTCAGTCTAGTTCAGTTCTAGTCAGTTCTAGTTCATTTCTAGTTCAGTTTAGTTCCGTTCTAGTCATTTCTAGGTTCAGTTCTAGTTCAGTCTGTTCATTCTAGTTCAGTTCTAGTTCAGTCTAGTTAGTTCTAGTCAGTTCTAGTTCAGTTCTAGTTCAGTTCTAGTTCAGTTCTAGTCAGTTCTAGTTCAGTTAAGGTTCAGTTCTACTTCAGTTTCTAGTCAGTTCTAGTTCAGTCTGTTCAGTTCTAGTTCAGTTTAGCTTCAGTCTAGTTCAGTTTAGTTCATTTCTAGTTCAGTTCGAGTCGGTCTAGTTCAGTTCTAGTTCAGTTCTAGTTCAGTTCTAGTTCATTTCTAGTTCAGTTCTAGTTCAGTTCTAGTTCAGTTCTAGTTCAGTTCTAGTTCAGTTCTAGTTCAGTTCTAGTTCAGTTCTAGTTCAGTTCTAGTTCAGTTCTAGTTCAGTTCTAGTTCAGTTCTAGTTCAGTTCTAGTTCAGTTCTAGTTCAGTTCTAGTTCAGTTCTAGTTCAGTTCTAGTTCAGTTCTAGTTCAGTTCTAGTTCAGTTCTAGTTCAGTTCTAGTTCAGTTCTAGTTCAGTTCTAGTTCAGTTCTAGTTCAGTTCTAGTTCAGTTCTAGTTCAGTTCTAGTTCAGTTCTAGTTCAGTTCTAGTTCAGTTCTAGTTCAGTTCTAGTTCAGTTCTAGTTCAGTTCTAGTTCAGTTCTAGTTCAGTTCTAGTTCAGTTCTAGTTCAGTTCTAGTTCAGTTCTAGTTCAGTTCTAGTTCAGTTCTAGTTCAGTTCTAGTTCAGTTCTAGTTCAGTTCTAGTTCAGTTCTAGTTCAGTTCTAGTTCAGTTCTAGTTCTAGTTCTAGTTCAGTTCTAGTTCAGTTCTAGTTCAGTTCTAGTTCAGTTCTAGTTCAGTTCTAGTTCAGTTCTAGTTCAGTTCTAGTTCAGTTCTAGTCAGTTCTAGTTCAGTTCTAGTTCAGTTCTAGTTCAGTTCTAGTTCAGTTCTAGTTCAGTTCTAGTTCAGTTCTAGTTCAGTTCTAGTTCAGTTCTAGTTCAGTTCTAGTTCAGTTCTAGTTCAGTTCTAGTTCAGTTCTAGTTCAGTTCTAGTTCAGTTCTAGTTCAGTTCTAGTTCAGTTCTAGGTCAGTTCTAGTTCAGTCTAGTTCAGTTCTAGTTCAGTTCTAGTTCAGTTCTAGTTCAGTTCTAGTTCAGTTCTAGTTCAGTTCTAGTTCAGTTCTAGTTCAGTTCTAGTTCAGTTCTAGTTCAGTTCTAGTTCAGTTCTAGTTCAGTTCTAGTTCAGTCTAGTTCAGTTCTAGTTCAGTTCTAGTTCAGTTCTAGTTCAGTTCTAGTTCGTTCTAGTTCAGTTCTAGTCATTCTAGTCAGTTCTAGTTCAGTTCTAGTTCAGTTCTAGTTCAGTTCAGTTCTAGTTCAGTTCTAGTTCAGTTCTAGTTCAGTTCTAGTCAGTTCTAGTTCAGTTCTAGTTCAGTTCTAGTTCAGTTCTAGTTCAGTTCTAGTTCAGTTCTAGTTCAGTTCTAGTTCAGTTTCTAGTTCAGTTCTAGTTCAGTTCTAGTTCAGTTCTAGTTCAGTTCTAGTTCAGTTCTAGTTCAGTTCTAGTTCAGTTCTAGTTCAGTTCTAGTTCAGTTCTAGTTCAGTTCTAGTTCAGTTCTAGTTCAGTTCTAGTTCAAGTTCTAGTTCAGTTCTAGTTCAGTTCTAGTTCAGTTCTATTTCAGTTCTAGTTCAGTTCTAGTTCAGTTCTAGTTCAGTTCTAGTTCAGTTCTAGTTTAGTTCTAATTCAACTCTAGTTCAAAGAAAGATATATGTATAACCTTCAGAAGAAATCAAGCAATTTAACAAATAGAAAACAGACAAAGCAAACACTTCTAGAAAATAGTATTTTTTTTTCTTTATTGTATATAATAAAACACACTTAACTCCTTTTTAATCTTTTAACTTTCAAAATAAATAAAAATCAAAAACATTTATTCAACAATTCAACCACAATTTAAAGAAATGTCATAAAAAATGCCACATATTTTACGCTTGCTTTAACACACACTCTCGCACACATCACGGCAACAAAATTTATTTAGAATTATTGCAATTTATTCATACACTAAGCAACAATATGCTCTTTTCTTAAAGCTCCTATGTATCCCTGAATACTCTACACAAGAATAAACTTAAAATAATGCCGGAAGTTATAGAGCATTGAGAAAATGAAAAACATGTTTTTTCTGTTTTTTCCCACCTTGATTTTTCGCTTATGTGTGATACCAGTAATTCACTTAGAAATGATTTTTTTTCATTTTCAATTTTATTTATGATTAAGTTTATGATCAGGATGTGTTGTTTGAGGTGATGTTTGTATGGAAATTTTTGCAGGAATTTTTGAAGGAAATTTCCTTGAATTGAAAATAATGCAAATAAATTCATTAGATTAACACTTCAAGTATTTATATTGAAAATTTTGTGAAATGAGATATAGATTTAAAGCATGTTTTACTTAACATGCTTTAAATCCAACAAAATAACTAGGAAACATTTCAAATTGTCAAAATGAATGGCTTATAATGTTCTAGTTAACCAAAACAAATTTCAAAGGTTTATCTGAGAATCAGAAAAGTTCCCAGAATATCCTTTTTTAAAGATATGTAAAGTTTTTAGAACAAAAACGAACAATATTTACATGTTCCCTTCAGAATTTTTATAAAAAGTTTGTCATAAATTCTGCAAATACTGTACGATTTGTTTGAAACTTTAGAAAAGGTTGAAGGAAAGTATCCTTAGTTATCATAGCTAGTTGGGTTAAATTTCAGTGGAAGACGAGGAATTTCTCCACATATCCTTTTTCTGAGTTGTAAAAAATTTTACAAAAATCACTGAAAACAAGCAAAAAAGGTCCTAAAAACAAATATCGAATATGTTTTAAAAAGTTTGACTTGAATTTTTATATAATTTTTGTCAAAAATTCCATAAAAATTACACGATTTGTTTGAAACTTTGGCCAAGGTTGTAGTAAAGTATGGTTAATAATCACAACAAATTTGATTAAAATTCCAGCGAAAACAAGGAAGTTCTCCATATATCCTTTTTCTGTTTTATACAAAATATTTTACAAATATTATTAAAAATCTAGAAAAAAAGGTTTCAAAACAAAAACTAAGTACATTTACAAGGTTTAATCAGATTTTTTGTGAAATTTTTTTCATAAATTCTTTAAAAAGTTTACGATTTATTTGAAACTTTAGAAAAGGTTGTAGAAATGTATGTTCTATTATCTCTACAAATTTGGTTAAATTTCAATTAAAAACAAAAATGTTGTTCACATATCCTTTTTTCTTAGTAATACAAAAAATTACACAAATTTGTTTGAAATTAAACTAAAAAGTTTTAAGAACAAAGGCCCAATATATAAGGTTGACTGGAATTTTTTATATAAATTTTGTCATAAATTCTGTAAAAACTGTGCGATATGTTTGCAACTTTAGAAAAGGTTGCAGTAAAGTATGGTAAATAATCACAACAAATTTGATTAAATTTCCAGCGAAAACAAGGAAGTTCTCCATATATCCTTTTTCTGAGCTATACAAAAACATTTCACAAATGTTATTAAAATCTAGAAAAAAAGGTTTTAGAACAAAAACTAACGGATATTCAGATTTTTTTGAGAAAATTTTATCATAAATTCTTTAAAAAATTTACGATTTATTTGAAACTTTAGAAAAGGTTGTAGAAAAGTATGTTTTATTATCTCTACAAATTTGGTTAAATTTCAATTAAAAACAAAAATGTTGTTCACATATCCTTTATTCTGAGTAACACAAAAAATTTCACAAAAATTATTGAACTCAAACAAAAAGAGTTTTAATTGCAAATACCAAATATATATTAACAAGTACGACTTGACTTTTTATAAAAAATATGTCATAAATTCTGTAAAAATTATACAATTGGTTTGAAACTTTGGTAAAGGTTATAAAAATGTGTTTTTAATATTCACCAGCAATTTTGTTAAATTTCAATGGAAAACCAGAAAGTTCTCCATATATCCTTTTTCTGAGTTATCAAAAAATTTCACAAAAATGATTGAAATCAAGCAAAAAAGTTTCAAAAGCAAAATGATATTTGTAAATGGAAACATTCAGTCGACAGTGGAATTAAGATTCTGCTTTATCATTCACTGACAATTTCTCGATATCGCCAGAAAGTTTATTTCAAAGTCTGAAAATAAGTTCAATGTATTTAAAACGAATATGTTTATGAAATTTAAAAGATAAATTGGATTAGAAAGGGCTTAAGCTACAGGAAAATTCATCTACACAAAGTTAAGAACAAAGTCTCAGAAATAAAAAATATGTCTAAAATAAAGCCCAGGCTGTGGAAAAATCTAACTCACTTGTTTATAAATTTGTATATATAACACAATCAACAGCTTAAATACCAGCCAGTGAAGGCAACAGTTTGTTGCTTAATACAACAGAGTTTGTAACAGCAATAAAGACTAACTTTTAAAACTAAATTGACACTCATGTTGGCAAGCATATCATGTCATATGCCAACATATACTACATACACAAAATAAAGGACCTCTTTGCTTCATACAAATATGACAAAAAAAGAGAAAGAGATAGCTAAACAAAAAAGACATGTTTTATATATTTCTAAGCAAAGCATTCCTTTAGCACTAGAACCATCTCTTGTTGTTTTTTTGCAAACGAGCAAAAGTTAAATGTAATTTGTAGCAGCATTCTAGGGATTTTGCTGCTTTTTCAGTTTTTATATACATATTAATGTGTATGTATAGAGAACCTGTTAAGTTTTTCCGGGTTTATGTTATTTCTTTTACATATGTATAGGATTTAGCCATATATGTGTTAGTAACACATATACTACCACTTTTCTAATAGTTGTTAGTGTTTTTGCTACAGTCATAATCTATAATAAACTTTTGCTAGACGTTTGGGTATATTAAACAATAACGAGGCTGGGGATTCCATAAAACTGGCAAATAAAGACAAACAACAGTTTAAAGCCACAAAAAAAAGTTCAATAAATATAAGTTAAAAACTTTTTCTTGGCAAAAAATTTCCTAAAACTGAAAGGCTTAACTAAAACTAGTTGCAAAGTATTAAAAAAAAAGTACAAAAGCACATTCTAAATAGCTCGCAACTAGGCAATCCTTCTCCTTGTAGTCTATTGTAGTCCTTTAACTTTTAAGTTAATTTGTGTTTGTTATAGAACTTTATAGAGACTGACTAAAGTGTTAAAACTATTTTAAACACTCCCCGAAGTATAATACCAAAGGCAATAAACTTATTTTGGTTTTATAATCTAATAGTTTTCAAATTTCCTAATAAACGAGCAGAAAGGAGGGAATAGTTAACGAAATAGACTAGACTATAGAAAATACAATAGACTAAACTATAGACTAGACCAGACTAGACTATAGACTAAACTACAAACTACACCATATAAGAAACTATAAACTAGACTATAGACTAGACTGTAGACTAGACTATAGACTAGAATATATACTAGACTATAGACTAGACTATAGACTAGACTATAGACTAGACTATAGACTAGACTATAGACAAGACTATAGACTAGACTATAGACTAGACAATAGACTAGACTATAGACTAGACTATAGACTAGACTATAGACTAGACTATAGACTAGACTATAGACTAGACTATAGACTAGACTATAGACTAGAGATAGACTAGACTAGACTATAGACTAGACTATAGACTAGACTATAGACTAGACTATAGACTAGACTATAGACTAGACTATAGACTAGACTATAGACTAGACTATAGACTAGACTATAGACTAGACTATAGACTAGACTATAGACTAGACTATAGACTAGACTATAGACTAGACTATAGACTAGACTATAGACTAGACTATAGACTAGACTATAGACTAGACTATAGACTAGACTATAGACTAGACTATAGACTAGACTATAGACTAGACTATAGACTAGACTATAGACTAGACTATAGACTAGACTATAGACTAGACTATAGACTAGACTATAGACTAGACTATAGACTAGACTATAGACTAGACTATAGACTAGACTATAGACTAGACTATAGACTAGACTATAGACTAGACTATAGACTAGACTATAGACTAGACTATAGACTAGACTATAGACTAGACTATAGACTAGACTATAGACAAGACTATAGACTAGACTATAGACTAGACTATAGACTGGACTATATAGACTATAGACTAGACTATAGACTAGACTATAGACTAGACTATAGACTAGACTATAGACTAGACTATAGACTAGACTATAGACTAGACTATAGACTAGACTATAGACTAGACTATAGACTAAACTATAGACTAGACTATAGACTAGACTATAGACTAGACTATAGACTAGACTATAGACTAGACTATAGACTAGACTATAGACTAGAATAGACTAGACTATAGACTAGACTATAGACTAGACTATAGACTAGACTATAGACTAGACTATAGACTAGACTATAGACTAGACTATAGACTAGACTATAGACTAGACTATAGACTAGACTATAGACTAGACTATAGACTAGACTATAGACTAGACTATAGACTAGACTATAGACTAGACTATAGACTAGACTATAGACTAGACTATAGACTAGACTATAGACTAGACTATAGACTAGACTATAGACTAGACTATAGACTAGACTATAGACTAGACTATAGACAGACTATAGACTAGACTATAGACTAGACTATAGACTAGACTATAGACTAGACTATAGACTAGACTATAGACTAGACTATAGACTAGACTATAGACTAGACTATAGACTAGACTATAGACTAGACTATAGACTAGACTATAGACTAGACTATAGACTAGACTATAGACTAGACTATAGACTAGACTATAGACTAGACTATAGACTAGACTATAGACTAGACTATAGACTAGACTATAGACTAGACTATAGACTAGACTATAGACTAGACTATAGACTAGACTATAGACTAGACTATAGACTAGACTATAGACTAGACTATAGACTAGACTATAGACTAGACTATAGACTAGACTATAGACTAGACTATAGACTAGACTATAGACTAGACTGTAGACTAGACTATAGACTAGACTATAGACTAGACTATAGACTAGATAATAGACTAGACTATAGACTAGACTATAGACTAGACTATAGACTAGACTATAGACTAGACTATAGACTAGACTATAGACTAGACTACAGACTAGACTATAGACTAGACTATAGACTAGACTATAGACTAGACTATAGACTAGACTATAGACTAGACTATAGACTAGACTACAGACTAGACTATAGACTAGACTATAGACTAGACTATAGACTAGACTATAGACTAGACTATAGACTAGACTATAGACTAGACTATAGACTAGACTATAGACTAGACTATAGACTAGACTATAGACTAGACTATAGACTAGACTATAGACTAGACTATAGACTAGACTATAGACTAGACTATAGACTAGACTATAGACTAGACTATAGACTAGACTATAGACTAGACTATAGACTAGACTATAGACTAGACTATAGTTTAGACTATAGTTTAGACTATAGTTTAGACTATAGTTTAGACTATATTTTAGACTATAGCTTAGACTATAGTTTAGACTATAGTTTAGACTATAGACTAGGCTATAGTTTAGACTATAGTTTAGTCTATAGACTAGACTATAGTTTAGACTATAGTTTAGACTATAGACTAGACTATAGTTTAGACTATAGACTAGACTATATGCTGGAGTAAAGACTAAACTATAAAATAGAGTTTTTTTATGTAAAAATTGCCACGCCCACTAATCCTTTAATAATTATACTAATCTAATTTATGCCAAGTTTTGTTTTTTTAGTTTTATTAACAATAAACAACTATATTTTTTTAATTTACTGCTTCATTGTTTTCAATTATTTATATCTTTTAATATTCATTTCATTCGTTCTTTTTTAACCCACAATTTTTTCCACATTTTCATCTCATATGGCATTGTTATAGTTGCAGCCTTCATAGTGTTATTGAATATATATATAAAAAAAGGATATTTAATACTTTAATACACAAAAGCCTGTTTTTTTGCAGAAAAAAATTATTGAAGAACAAAAACAAAATCTTCAATGAGTTTTTTGTTTAAACTGGGAACAAATTGTAGATTTAAGGCCAAAAAGTGCATGTTTTGTAAAAATTTAGCAAGATTTTCTACAGTAAAATTGCTCTTGACTAAATCTTAATGTAATTTCATTTTCGTTTAATTTATTTAACAGCAACCATGACAATAACTCAATGAAATGCAAGAGTTCTTTGTCTATTCCTTGCCACTTCTTTAGAGAATTTATTATTTATTTCTTTGTTAAAAAAGTACTCTTAGACAAAAAGCCTTATTTTGTCATGACAACGTACGTTTTCTTTTGTGGCAGACAATTTAAATCTAGGAAAATTTTCAAACACATGTTGCCTTAAAGAAAATGATGCCTTATAAATTGTTGCATTTAAGTAAATTTCTTACAATTTTTGTTTAAGTGAATTGTCTATTAGAGGGTAAATTACTGATAAATTAAAGTAAATTGCTTTATACAATAATTTTAAAAATGTTTTATTGAAAACAACAACAACAACAACAAACTTTTTACATTTATTAATATTTTTATTAACAACTGTGCTTTAATGTTAAATAATCTAACAAACGCCTATAAGTATGCTGTGTCTGTTAAATAAAATCATTAAAACAACATTTTTTTCGCTAGTTAGGGCAACAACAAAGAGTATCTGAAAACAAAAACAATAAACATTATATTTGTTGTTATTGTTGTGAGGTTTCGTGTTGTCAAGTTTTGTTAATAGAAGAATTTTTGGTATGATGTTGCTTTTTATTAGATTTTCTTTTGACACATACATACAAACGCACACAGACGACAGGCAAACAAATACTCCAGCTCTTCTACTCATTTAGCAGTTGTTGTTGTTATTGTTTTTCATACAAAAGTTTTGCCTAAAGGTTGTTGATGTTTACCTCCACCGAAATTGTAAGAGCTGTTAGAGTTAGTAGAGGGGGTAGTAGTTAAAGGGGCGGTGATGTGTATACAGTATTCGTATATCTAGTTGTTTTTGTGTATGTTTTTATGGCTGCTAATTTTGTTGCCTATTTTTAGTATAATTTTGGTTTTAGTACATCATGCTTCTCTAGTATGTTTAAAGGTTTCACATAAAATTGATTTTTATTATAATTTTTATGAAAGTTTAGGTGATTCTTTGGTCTTTTCACCTGTTATTTAAGATTCATTGCTTTTAATTGATTAAAGTTTTAAAAATTGATTTTATTTTTCAGCCTTGTTTCCATAACATTTCAAACACCAACACATTTTATTACAAAAGTTTTTCTTTTAAATGGAAATTTTTCAAACACAACTTTTAAATTTTGTTATAAAAGACCATAAAGTTTATATTTTTTTCTTTCATTTAAGTTAATTTATGGCATTTTAAAATGTTTTATAGGATTTTTGTTGTAAAAATAAATGATGTTATGATAATGAAAATTTCGGTCATTGAGTTGTTTTATTTTTGGTAATAAAAATACAAAAATTTTGAAACAAATTTGGCTTTTTAAAGGAAATATTAAATTGAAACAGGGAAATAAAGAAAGTTGTAGGACTTCATTTTTTTAAAAGAAAACCTTGTAAGAATAAAATTTTCTATAAGAAAACTATATAAATAAGCATTAATCCAAAACTGTTGCCTACTTTTAGATGCTTAACCAGCTTGCTTGATAGATAAGAGAATTTAACAAAATTTTCCTCTATCCTCTTACTTAAATTATTCCATCAATCTTAATTATTATTTCATTGTTCATATATCTTATTCTATAAAAAGTTTCCTTTCAAATTACATATTTATCTACTAAATTATTACACCACATTAGACATACATCATAAATTTTGCACGTTTCAGTTATTTATTTATATTTAATTGTCATACACATGTTGCTGAATCTAGTATCCATTATTATCTTTCTCTTTAAGTAATAAGCAACAGTTAATGAACGTCTAAGCAATTTCATTTCATAACCTTATAAAATAACACCTAAAAGTAGGCTCTCATTTCTCTCCTTATCTTGTTTTAGCAACATTTTTATAGTAACATTAAAATTCTTTTGTCAAAGTTTTGATTTCATTACTTAAAACAGTTTTGTAAACCAAAATAAAAGTTTACCTCAAATTTGTATTTTAAACTGTAGACTTTTACCACAGTAATTATATGACCATAAAGTACATTTAACTATTCCCTTGTTAAACATTCTATTCATTTACTTGCTTAATAGACATGCTCAAATTGTGACTTATACACTTTAACAGGCTGTGGGTGGTTTATGGTCACATCTTTTGCCAAATATTTTTTACAGAAATATTCTAAACACAAATTGGTATTTTGAGAATTTTTATAAATAAGACTTAATTACCAATTATTTAATAAATTAGGCTATTGAAGAGGGAGATAAGTGTTTTTCATATATGAAACTTGTGTAGACTAAATGAATTTTTGATGACAATGATTTACTATTGACATGTTGTCTCGACTAAACGATCTTTTATTATAGAAATGTTGTCTGCAATAGAAAATTTTTCTAATAGAACAGATAGCTAGACTGAAACACATCACGTTACCAGATCAAATGGAACTAGAACAGAACTACAACAGAACAAGAACCGAACTATAATAGAACTAGAACAAAACTAGAACTGAACTAGAACTGAACTAGAACTGAACTAGAACTGAACTAGAACTGAACTAGAACTGAACTAGAACTGAACTAGAACTGAACTAGAACTGAACTAGAACTGAACTAGAACTGAACTAGAACTGAACTAGAACTGAACTAGAACTGAACTAGAACTGAACTAGAACTGAACTAGAACTGAACTAGAACTGAACTAGAACTGAACTAGAACTGAACTAGAACTGAACTAGAACTGACTAGAACTGAACTAGAACTAGAACTGAACTAGAACTGAACTAGAACTGAACTAGAACTGAACTAGAACTGAACTAGAACTGAACTAGAACTGAACTAGAACTGAACTAGAACTGAACTAGAACTGAACTAGAACTGAACTAGAACTGAACTAAAACTGAACTAGAACTGAACCAGAACTAGAACTGAACTAGAACTGAACTAGAACTGAACTAGAACAGAACTAGAACAAAACTAGAACAGAACTAGAACAGAACTAGAACTTGAACAGAACTAGAACAGAACTAGAACAGAACTAGAACTAGAACTGAACTAGAACTGAACTAGAACTGAACTAGAACTGAACTAGAACTGAACTAGAACTGAACTAGAACTGAACTAGAACTGAACTAGAACTGAACTAGAACTGAACTAGAACTGAACTAGAACTGAACTAGAACTGAACTAGAACTGAACTAGAACTGAACTAGAACTGAACTAGAACTGAACTAGAACTGAACTAGAACTGAACTAGAACTGAACTAGAACTGAACTAGAACTGAACTAGAACTGAACTAGAACTGAACTAGAACTGAACTAGAACTGAACTAGAACTGAACTAGAACTGAACTAGAACTGAACTAGAACTGAACTAGAACTGAACGAGAACTGAACTAGAACTACTAGAACTGAACTAGAACTGAACTAGAACTGAACTAGAACTGAACTAGAACTGAACTACTGACTAGAACTACTAGAACTGAACTAGAACTGAACTAGAACTGAACTAGAACTGAACTAGAACTGACTAGAACTGAACTAGACTGAACTAGAACTGAACTAGAACTGAACTAGAACTGAACTAGAACTGAACTAGAACTGAACTAGAACTGAACTAGAAACTGAACTAGAACTGAACTAGAACTGAACTAGAACTGAACTAGAACTGAACTAGAACTGAACTAGAACTGAACTAGAACTGAACTAGAACTGAACTAGAACTGAACTACTGAACTAGAACTGAACTAGAACTGAACTAGAACTGAACTAGAACTGAACTAGAACTGAACTAGAACTGAACTAGAACTGAACTAGAACTGAACTAGAACTGAACTAGAACCTGAACTAGAACTGAACTAGAACTGAACTGAAACTAGAACTGAACTAGAACTGAACTGAACTAGAACTCAACTAGAACTCAACTAGAACTAAACTAGAATCGTCCACACTAAACCAAGATTTCCTAAGAAAAGTTGTCTAGACTTAAAGATAAGTTGTCTAGACTTGCCGGGTTTCATATGTGTGAGTTTACATGTATGACTATTTCAGTCTCCAGATGCCATTGAGTGTATAACAAAGTTATCAATAAAACTCACTGGTTCATTTTACCTTTCAGTTTGCTGCAATAACAACAAGGATACACTTGCTGACATCTAAAGGCATAAGTAGTACGACATAACGACCATCATTCTAGCATAAGGGGAAATATGTTTATGGAAATGGACAGATTGTATATGTGGGATTTGTTTGTGACTAGTAGTAGTTAAGTAAAAACAGATGTAGGACAACTTATTTATAGTATACAACATCCGTTCTACTTCTGTCAAATATAAAAAAATGTAGTTGTTGGTATAAGGCAATTTAATAAAGAAAGACAATATTTTATACACATTCTACTATATTTACACAGACATTTAGTTAAACACCACATACATACATGTGTGAATATATACATTTTTACATTTGTGAAATATTATTTTTATTATTTTTTTCTTTATGTCTGCTTTAAAACCTTAAGAAGTTTTAGGTATATATGTGTTTTTTATCTCTATTTCTTGTTATTTTTTAAATCTCTCTATAAGAAATAGTAAGTCTTTGGTATTTGTTTTAAAAATTTTACTATTTTCTAGTACAACAGCTAGTAGTTTTTTTAAAGGCTGTTTATAAATATAAATATTTTATGAACTTCTTAGGTTTGTTGCTCAATATGTGAAAAAATCTTGTTTAAATTTCTGGAATTGTATTTCTATTGTGTTTGTTTTCTTGTTTTATTTAAACAAAATTTGTCGATAAAGAAAATATAAAAAGAAGATTTTTTTAAAACACAAAGTAATCTTTGAACAATTTGGAAATTAAAGGAAAATCTCATAAAAGGGTTTTACTTCTTAAACAAAATTACTTTAAGTAATCAAATTTTCAGTTATTTTTATGTTTTGAGGTCCTACATAACGTTTGCCATCAAAATTTTTGAGCTAGGCTCAAAATGAGGTTATGTTTCACATACAATCCACTCTCTAAATAGAGCTAGTTTTCAACAATTTTTAAACAAAATCATAATTAAAGATAATTTTTAACTATTGAAATTAATTACGAAAATATTTTAAGTGAATATTAATCTTCCAACATTTTGAAATTTTAGAATTTTCATCCCAGAAAAATATAAAATGTTTGTTTTTTAAGGCTTTATCTCTTAAACCAAAGTACATTAATTTATAAAATTCTTATGTAATTGCATAGCTAGAGGTCCTATCTGTTATTTGGCATCAAAATTATCGAGCTAGCCTTAAAATGAGGTTACGTTCCACATACAATCCACTCTCCAAATTAAGCTAGTTACTAAAGATTACAAAACATATTCACATTACCCAACTACTACAACTAGTTGTAAAACAAAAAAAAACAGATTATCTTCAATTTTACACAAATTATTTAAAAATTTTATTTTTTACATTTCTATGCAAATTTTTCTTAGAAAATTTTGCTCATGTTCTGCTAGTTAAAATGATTAAATAATGAAATTTTAATTTTAATTTTGCCAACTGCTAGCACTTGATTCCAATGTTGTTATCCTTCTACTTTTTTTCTATTTCTCTAATACCAACTCATCGTCATCAATAAGATTAAATGTTAAAAACATGATTTATTACACAAAATACTTGTTTTCTATCATTCTTTGTAGAGAGTGAGTGAGTGACTACCCTGCAGCAACATTAGATATTTATTAAAATTTTACTATTCAAGTATTAATAACTACTTGCCACATATTTCAACATATGTGTACACAAAAAATCATGTTGCAAATGTCATTGGAAAAATCAACAAAATATGAAATAATACCAACAACAACACTACATGTATACAGCTCTACAAGTATTGATTACTTGTAGAGCTGTTTGAATTGAGGTGGTTTTTTTCAAATTAAGTATTTTCATTTTACAAAATATTTTTTAATTATAATGATACTTATTGTTGCTTTATCTCTTGCAATTGGGAATTTATGGAATTTTTTAGTAAAATAAAAAAAAAAAAAATACTTTTTATGCACATTATTTTTTAATACAGGATTTTTTAATTTGAATACTTAATATATTTTTAAAGACTTAAATAAAAAAAGAAAAATAAAATCCTTAAAATAAATTCCTTGGTAATCAATATTTGGGGAACAGAACAGAACTAGAACAAAACGAGAACAAAACTAGAACAAAACTAGAACAAAACTAGAATAGAACTAGAACTAAACTAGATCAGAAATAGAACATAAATAGAACAGAACTAGAACAGAACTAGAACAGAACTAGAACATAACTAGAACAGAACTAGAACAGAACTAGAACAGAACTAGAACAGAACTAGAACAGAACTAGAACAGAACTAGAACAGAACTATAACAGAACTAGAACAGAACTAGAACAGAACTAGAACAGAACTATAACAGAACTAGAACATAACTAGAACAGAACTAGAACAGAACTATAACCGAACTAGAACAGAACTAGAACAGAACTAGAAACTAGACAGAACTATAACCGAACTAGAACAGAACTAGAACAGAACTAGAACAGAACTAGAACAGAACTAGAACAGAACTAGAACAGAACTAGAACAGAACTAGAACAGAACTAGAACAGAACTAGAACAGAACTAGAACAGAACTAGAACAGAACTAGAACAGAACTAGAACAGAACTAGAACAGAACTAGAACAGAACTAGAACAGAACTAGAACAGAACTAGAACAGAACTAGAACAGAACTAAACAGAACTAGACAGAACTAGAACAGAACTAGAACAGAAACTAGAACAGAACTAGAACAGAACTAGAACAGAACTAGAACAGAACTAGAACAGAACTAGAACAGAACTAGAACAGAACTAGAACAAAACTCGAACAAACTAGAACAGAACTAGAACTGAACAACTAGAACAGAACTAGACACAGAACTAGACAAACTAGAACAGAACTAGAAAGAACTAGACAACTAGAACGAACTAGAACAGAACTAGAACAGAACTAGAACAGAACTAGAACAGAACTAGAACAGAACTAGAACAGAAACTAGAACAGAACTAGAACAGAACTAGAACAGAACTAGAACAGAACTAGAACAGACTAGACAGACTAGAACAGAACTAGAACAGAAACCTAGAACAGAACTAGAACAGAACTAGAACAGAACTAGACAGAACTAGAAACAGAACTAGAACAGAACTAGAACAGAAACTAGAACAGAACTAGAACAGAACTAGAACAGAACTAGAACAGAACTAGACTAGAACAGAACTAGAACCGAACTAGAACAGAACTAGAACAGAACTAGAACAGAACTAGAACAGAACTAGAACAGAACTAGAACAGAACTAGAACAGAACTAGAACAGAACTAGAACAGAACTAGAACAGAACTAGAACAGAACTAGAACCGAACTAGAACAGAACTAGAACAGAACTAGAACAGAACTAGAAACAGAACTAGAACAGAACTAGAACAGAACTAGAACAGAACTAGAACAGAACTAGAACAGAACTAGAACAGAACTAGAACAGAACTAGAACAGAACTAGAACAGAACTAGAACAGAACTAGAACAGAACTAGAACCGAACTAGAACAGAACTAGAACTAGAAGAACTAGAACTAGAACAGAACTAGAACAGAACTAGAACAGAACTAGAACAGAACAGAACTAGAACAGAACTAGAACAAACTAGACAAAACTAGAACAAAACTAGAACAGAACTAGAACAGAAGTAGAACAGAAGTAGAACAGAAGTAGAACAGAACTAAAACAGAACTAGAACAGAACTAGAACAGAACTAGAACAGAACTAGAACTGAACTAGAACGGAACTAGAACAAAACTAGAACAAACTAGAACAGAACTAGAACAGAACTAGAACAGAAGTAGACAGAACTAAAACGAACTAGAACTAACTAGAACAGAACTAGAACAGAAACTAGAACAGAACTAGAACAGAACTAGAACAGAACTAGAACAGAACTAGAACAGAACCTAGAACGAACTAGAACAAACTAGAACAGAACTAGAACAGAACTAGAACAGAACTAGAAACAGAACTAGAACAAAACTAGAACAGACCTAGAACAGAACTAGAACAGAAACTAGAACGAACTAGAACAGAACTAGAAAGAACTAGAACAGAACTAGAACAGAACTAGAACAGAACTAGAACAGAACTAGAACAGAACTAGAACAGAACTAGACGAAACTAGAACAGAACTAGAACAGAACTAGAACAGAACTAGAACAGAACTAGAACAGAACTAGAACAGAACTAGAACAGAACTAGAAAAGAACTAGAACAGAACTAGAACGAACATAGAACAGAACTAGAACTAGAAGACTAGAACAGAACTAGAACAGAACTAGAACAGAACTAGACAGAACTAGAACAGAACTAGAACAGAACTAGAACAGAACTAGAACAGAACTAGAACAGAACTAGAACAGAACTAGAACAGAACTAGAACAGAACTAGAACAGAACTAGAACAGAACTAGAACAGAAGTAGAATAGAGCTAGAACAGAACTAGATCAAAACTAGGGCTTATCTAATTATTTCTGTTTTAAAAAAAATTCCCTGTTTTCCAAAATTTCAAATTGATCTCAATTTTCATTATTTATTTATTTTGAGAAGCTCTCTTTAACTTTGTTTTATTCTCACTCTTTAGTTATTTATCTCTCTCACTTAAGCCTGTTCTAGTTTAAACGATTTCTGTTTACAATTTGTCCCTTGTTTGTTTTGTTTGCTGTTTGGCCAGGGTTTTCTCAAAATATTTGCTGGTTACCATGGAATTTATCTGGGGATTTTAAATTTTTATAGAAATACTTAAATTTAAAGTGAGATAACTTTTTTAAATTAACAATAATTTTATTTATATTTAAAACAAAAAGTACTTACATTTTGTCGGCAGCAGATTTTTTAACTATTGAATTCCTTTAAAGAATTTTTTGGAAAATTTAGTTTATTTTGTCAAATATAATAAAAATATTTTTTAAAAACTTTATAGATTTTAATTTTGTTTTAACAAATATTAAATGATTTTGTTATTATTTAAATTTTATAATAAATATTTTTTTTATTTTTTAAGTTTATTATTAGTGTTTTAGGCATTTTTTTTTTTTGTTATTTTTCAGGATTTTATTTATTTTACTTTTTTTCTTAAAAAAAATTTTTGTTTATAAAAATGTTATTTTTTTAATTGATTTCTTTAAAGCCCAGCTAAATTTTTGTACTTAAAATTTGTTTTTAATTTAAAATTTTTGTTAAACTTTTGTTGTTTATTTTAAGGAAATTTGACACATTTTTTGGGGTTTAAAAATTTTCTTATTTAGTTTTCTACTTGTTGCTTTTAAAATATGTTGTAGTTACTGTTGCTGGTGTGAAATTGCTGATAAATATTTATAGGCTTTAGTTGGAAGGTGTGTAGGTGTATGTTTGTCTGTATTGTAAGCCGCTAAACACCACCTTTTAAAGCAACAGTCTAAATGAATCTGTTAGAAACCGGATGTTTTAAATATATCGCCAACACTTTTTATACACATTACACTTGTTTTTTTTTTTGCTTAAAAACACTCTCTTGTTGTCTAACGTTTGCTCAGCACTCTCTTTTTATGTATATTCCTACCACCGTTTTAAATTGACACTCCAAAGGCAGCAGGACCTTTATTAAAAGTTAACCAGCTTAAAGGTCCCCCTCGCCTTTAACACCCTTAGTTATGTAGAAAAATTTAACCTTAACGATGCCAGCAACCAACAGTAACTGTGTTAAATTCACGTGTTGCACCTGCTTTTATAGATTTTCAGCAACAAATGCTCAGCATCAAGGTAAAGGAGGCTGTGAAAAGCTTTTTTCTTTTCTTACTCTCTTACTCTCTAACACAATAAGGCGCCTGCTCTGTGAGCAATAACTCTCTAAAAAAATAACTGTTGCTCAAGGTTTTCTACCTGTTGGACTTGGTTTAAAAGTGTAGGAAAAGTTCGTAAGTTTAAATAAATTATATTAACCTTGAATCTCTAACACATGTTGCATTGAAAAATGTGAAACAAACCATTAAAGAGAGTAAGTATGTATAACAGTTTAACTCTCTTTACAAAAACTCTCATTGAAACTAAACAATTTTTTTGTAGTTCTAACTTTAAATGTTATTAAAATAAATGTGCTACTTGTTGCAGAAATTTTATATTTTTCCTTATTATTGTTGTTGCCATTGGCTTACATTGACAAACAACCAAATCGACTCATACACACATAGCATCCTTTATCGAGGCCATAGTAATAAAGCAACAAACACAAAGAACATTCCCTTTTTTTTTAAAAAAAAGCAACAACAACTACAATGAAATCAGACTGCGTGACGTCTGGCGCATCCTTGTTTTTATAGTTAAGAAAAATCTTTATACAACCAGCGGCTATAAATAATCCCCTTGCTTTTCAATATTTCAACAATAGGAAACCTGTCATGACAAACATCTTATCAAAATTACAGTTTGCTTTATATATGTACTCTTTAAATAAGGCTAAAATGGGTGAAAAAAGAAAATCAATAATAACAATTTTACGGGATTTTCAAAAATTGGGTATTTTGAAATTTTATTTGGGAATTCCAGGATATTTTTTATATTTTTTTTTTACTTACAGAACTTCTTTGCTTCTTAGAAAGCATAAAAATAGTTGTCAAAGACAATTTTAAATTTTGGGTATTTTGGAGATTTTCTAATTCTATTTGGGAATTCTGGGATAAGTTTTTTTGTTTGTGTGCTAAATATAACTAGATGTTATTGCTTAATTTTAAACAATTTACAAATTTAATTAAATTTTAATTTTTAAAATTTTTCGGGTAAAATTATTTATTTTTTTTAAATATTTTTAATCTACAAAATGATTTTTAGTGGGTCCAAGAAGTCAAATTAAGCAATTTTTGAGATGCATTTCGAAAAGAATGCAGAACAATTTTGGATCATGTGAGATCAAGATTTGTGGTGGGGAACTGAGGATATTTTCGCAAAAAATTGTTTTCTTATTTTTCTTGAGAAGTATTCCTACAAAAAAAGGTCTCAGCGACATCCATGTAATTCTTCGAAAAATATTCAACTGTTTGGGGATTTTTTCATTTTATTTGGTAATTTCGATATTTACTGGAAGATTGAAGATTTTGGAAGTTTGATTGGGAAAATTCGGAATTTTCAAGTTAGTTAGTTAATTAGTCAGTTAGTTAGTTAGTTAGTAGTAGTTAGTTAGTTAGTTAGTTAGTAGTTAGTTAGTTAGTTAGTTAGTTAGTAGTTAGTTAGTTAGTTAGTTAGTTAGTTAGTTAGTTAGTAGTTAGTTAGTTAGTTAGTTAGTTAGTTAGTTAGTTAGTAGTTAGTTAGTTAGTTAGTTAGTTAGTTAGTTAGTTAGTTAGTTAGTTAGTTAGTTAGTTAGTTAGTTAGTAGTTAGTTAGTTAGTTAGTTAGTTAGTAGTTAGTTAGTTAGTAGTTAGTTAGTTAGTAGTTAGTTAGTTAGTTAGTTAGTTAGTTAGTTAGTTAGTAGTTAGTTAGTTAGTTAGTTAGTTAGTTAGTTAGTTAGTTAGTTAGTTAGTTAGTTAGTTAGTTAGTTAGTTAGTAGTTAGTTAGTTAGTTAGTTAGTTAGTTAGTTAGTTAGTTAGTTAGTTAGTTAGTTAGTTAGTTAGTTAGTTAGTTAGTTAGTTAGTAGTTAGTTAGTAGTTAGTTAGTAGTTAGTTAGTAGTTAGTTAGTTAGTTAGTTAGTTAGTTAGTTAGTTAGTTAGTTAGTTAGTTAGTTAGTTAGTTAGTTAGTTAGTTAGTTAGTTAGTTAGTTAGTTAGTTAGTTAGTTAGTAGTTAGTTAGTTAGTTAGTTAGTTAGTTAGTAGTTAGTTAGTTAGTTAGTTAGTTAGTTAGTTAGTTAGTTAGTAGTTAGTTAGTTAGTTAGTTAGTTAGTAGTTAGTTAGTTAGTTAGTTAGTTAGTTAGTTAGTTAGTTAGTTAGTTCGTTAGTTAGTTAGTTAGTTAGTTAGTAGTTAGTTAGTTAGTTAGTTAGTTAGTTAGTTAGTTAGTTAGTAGTTAGTTAGTTAGTTAGTTAGTTAGTTAGTTAGTTAGTTAGTAGTTAGTTAGTTAGTTAGTTAGTTAGTTAGTTAGTTAGTAGTTAGTTAGTTAGTTAGTTAGTTAGTTAGTTAGTTAGTAGTTAGTTAGTTAGTTAGTTAGTTAGTTAGTTAGTAGTTAGTTAGTTAGTTAGTTAGTTAGTTAGTTAGTTAGTTAGTTAGTTAGTTAGTTAGTTAGTTAGTTAGTTAGTTAGTAGTTAGTTAGTAGTTAGTTAGTTAGTTAGTTAGTTAGTTAGTAGTTAGTTAGTTAGTTAGTTAGTTAGTTAGTTAGTTAGTTAGTTAGTTAGTTAGTTAGTAGTTAGTTAGTTAGTTAGTTAGTTAGTTAGTTAGTTAGTTAGTTAGTTAGTTAGTTAGTAGTTAGTTAGTTAGTTAGTTAGTTAGTTAGTTAGTTAGGTAGTTAGTTAGTTAGTTAGTTAGTTAGTTAGTTAGTTAGTTAGTTAGTTAGTTAGTTAGTTAGTAGTTAGTTAGTTAGTTAGTTAGTTAGTTAGTAGTTAGTTAGTTAGTTAGTTAGTTAGTTAGTTAGTAGTTAGTTAGTTAGTAGTTAGTAGTAGTTAGTTAGTTAGTAGTTAGTAGTTAGTTAGTTAGTTAGTTAGTTAGTTAGTTAGTTAGTTAGTTAGTTAGTTAGTTAGTTAGTTAGTTAGTTAGTTAGTTAGTTAGTTAGTAGTTAGTTAGTTAGTTAGTTAGTTAGTTAGTTAGTTAGTTAGTTAGTTAGTTAGTAGTTAGTTAGTTAGTTAGTTAGTTATTCGAAAAGTTCTGTGTTACTTCAGATCCGAGGAAGAATACTGTACTATCGGCTATTTTTATGCTTTTCCTTTTACTTCTTCTGTTTAAGCTCCCTTGCCTACCTATAGGCTTTTAAATTAATTAAAATTGCTGCCTATGTCTGCTGTTATGTCTGTGTTGTGTTGAAACAAACAACTTTATGATGTTTCCCAAAGAGAAAAACTTATTTCTAAAATCTTTTGCTTGATATTGTTGTAAATAATTTTGAATGTAAATGTCCGTTTTTAAATTACATTTATTGCGCAAATATTTAGATTTCATTTAAAGCTCTTGTTTGTTTACACAGTATTTGTTTACGAAATATTTTAGTCTGATACTATTTGTTATTTATTATGGTAAATTATGTTAATATTTCAAAAGCGGTGTTATAAATTGTTATTATTAGTAATGGATGATTAATTTTTTTGAAATGAAGCATTAAGAAAAATGTAAACAATTTTGTAGAATATTAGTAATAAATTACAAAACTTAAGGTGCCTTACTTAAGCTGCCTAATAATAGCCAGCAAAAACTGTTTTGGAAGATATTAAATTTTCATTGAATTCATTAAACAAACCATTAATTATTTAAGGTTTTTTAGAGATTTTAACTCTTTGCCCCTAAAAGTAGTGTACAAATATTTTATTTAATATTAGATTATTACCTTTGTTTGCACAAAATGATTTTTGATTGATTATTATCTAAATTTTCTCTTACTCCACTGTTGGCTTATATCTTTTTGTTCCATAAAACTTTTTAATAGATTAATCTTTCTTTTTCATAGTTTACAGTTTGTTTTTATCTATAAGTAGACTGAATTAAAATGTTTGGTCTAAATAATAAAACTTTTTGAAAACTTTCTATTTTCTAGCTAAAAAAAAACTTATTAAACTAAGAACCTTAGTATCTGCTTAACAACTTTGTATAGAACTAATACTTTTTTATACTTAAATGTTGTTTTTGTTTTGTGTTTACCGGAAATGGTCAACAAACTGTTTCCCAACTTTGCTGGTGTTTGTTTTTGTTGTTGTTTTGTTGGACGTGTGTTAGCAGAAAAGAACATTTTGTTGTGTGAAAAACTACCAAACAAGAAATCTAATTTGTTAAATGGATTTACGTTTTCTTATTTGTTTTAGATTTTATTTACAGAAGTATCTATGTATTGAACGAATTTTAACAACAATATGAACAATTTAAAAAAATCTTGTAAGTTTTTAACATAAATTGAAGATGATGAAGAAAAATAAAAATTCTAAGTTTTCTTTGGGAGTTTTTCTTTGAATAATATCA
The DNA here is from genome assembly GCF_015586225.1 of Lucilia sericata. NCBI lineage: Eukaryota > Metazoa > Arthropoda > Insecta > Diptera > Calliphoridae > Lucilia > Lucilia sericata. The sequence goes on along the minus strand of NW_023995752.1, from coordinate 27,545 downwards.
AAAGGTTAAAAAATTCATTAAATTTCATAATTTCTCCGAATACTAGTATTAGGGGATTTTCAAAATTTTAGTATTTTTAAACATATTTCCTTATTTAAATTCGTTTTTACCTAAAAATGCTTTTTTCAGGCTTTGAAAATTTTTCCCCATATTGAGGATTTTCAAATTTTTTTAGGAATTTGAATAATTTTCGAGTTTAAATTACTTGCTTTTGCTTATAAAAGTTAAATAATGCTTAAAAACGCATAACTTATCAACAATTTCCTTAAATCCCAGTTTTTGGGGATTTTTAAAATTTATTTGGGAATTATATTTTTTATATTTTAAACATATTTAAACTTCCTCTAAGTATTCCTGTAAAAATTTCACAATTCAGACCTATATAAAACTTCCCCTTATTGGGGATTTTGATAATAAATTTAGGAATTTGACAAATTTTTATTTCTAATTAATAGAATTGTTGCCATTGCTAAAAAAATTCAATAACGCTTAAATTTTCAAGATTTTTGATAAATTTCTTGCAATCCTAGTTTTTGGGGATTTTAAAAAATCATTTGGGAATTTAAATTTTTGTATTTTTATACATATTTGACCTTCCTCTAAGTACTGCAGTAAAAATTTCACAATTTAGACCTATATAAAACTTCCTCTTATTGGGGATTTTCAAAATAAATTTAGGAATTTGGAAAATTTTCTATTCTTAATTAATAAAATTGTTACTTTTGCTGAAATAGTACAATAACATTTAAATTTCCACAATTTTTGAAAAATTTCTTCCAATCTCAGTTTTTGGGGATTTTCAAAATGTAATTGGGAATTTAATTATTTGTATTTTTCTACATTTTTAATTTTCCTCTAAGTATTCGAGTAAAAATTTCACAATTTAGACCTATATAAAACTTCCCCTTATAAGGGATTTTAATAATAAATTTAGGAATTTGAAAAATTTTCTATTTTTAATTAATGAAATTGTTACTTTTGCTGAAAATTTTTATTTAAATTTCCATGATTTTTGAAAAATTTCTTACAATCCCAATATTTGGGGATTTTCAAAAATTATTTGGGAATTAAAAGTTTTGAGCTTTCATACATATTTAATCTTCCTCTAAGTGTACCAGTACAAATTTCACCATTTAGACCTATATAAAACTTCCCATTATTGGGGATTTTTAACATAAATTTGGGAATTTGAAAATTTTGTCTATTTTTAATTAATAAAATTGTTCCCTTTGCTTCAAAGGGTACAGTAAGGCTTCAAATATCAAGATTTTTGATCAACTTCTTACAATCCCAGTTTTTGGTGATTTTCGAAATTAATTTGGGAATTAAAATTTTTTTATTTTTACATATATTTTTTTAATTTAAATAAGTTTCCTACAAAGAAATACTCATTTAAGGCTTTTATAAAAGTTCCCCTTATTGGGTATTTTAAAAATAATTTTAGGAATTCGATTTTTTTAGATTTTTATTAAATTAAATTTTGGTTTTTACTAAAAAGGGGTGAAATAACGTTTTTTTAATAAATTTAATTACTTTCAGCTTAAAAATACTTTTTTTCCTTAAACTTCCTCAAAGTTTCTTTTATTGGGAATTATGAATTTCTAAAAAAAAATATTTTCTTTATCAAACTCACTTCCAATTTTTATGATTCACAAGGTGTTTAAGATTTCCCCCCTTTAGCTAAATACAAACAAAACTTTATTGACTTTCCACAAGCTCGCTAAAATAATTGAAAAGTTTGTTGCTTTGTTTAGCTCTTATAATCAAAAATAAAAGTAGGAAATAAGGGTTGCTGTGGTTTAAATTTATAAATGTATTTTCTTTCTTTTTGTTGCCAACATTTTTCCCGTTAAATAATATCTTAAATTTTTACAAAAAAGTACTTATAATGTGAATTTAAGCACTTTTTCCGCACAGTTTTTTTTCTGATTTTTATTCAAAGCTTAAGCTTTAAAAGCAGCCAAAAAAAGTAAAGCATACTTAAAGGATTTCAATAAATTGTATTTTAATTTAAGGGGGTATTAAGCTTTTAGTGTTGTTGTATTTCTTTTCCGTTTAACAACTGGTTTCTAAACGGTATCAGAGGCTAATTTATATGCAGGTGTTTTTGTGCTGAGAGGGAAGGAAGTAGATAACATGATCCTTGAAATACTTTGAACAAAAACTGAATATATTGTGGTGGGCAGCCTTAAGGTAGGCTTTAAAAGTTATTTTTTTGTTTTCATGTGTTATAGGAAAAATTTCAATTAAATTTAAAAGTACAGGTATGGCTCTAACATGAAGACGTAGGCAAACTGCATTCTAATATACTACTCTGAAGCTAAAAATAAACTGATTATAGCTCGACATCCATAAATATAATTAAAAGTTTCATTTACACAAAACCAAATCAATACAATTACACACATACATATACACAATTATTTAGCTAGGACCTCATTAAAAATTAAGGCTAAATACGAATATGCAACTGATAAAAACAACGATTACAATAGCTAAAAACGACAGACAGACAGTTGCACGGATACAAATGTATATTCTATAAAAAGAAATGTCTGCATATGCCTGCACAAAGAGACTACAAAACACAATAGGATGCCACAACAAGGACTCAGGTGTTGTAACCCTTTATACTGGTAACATAGATACACAGATACAAATATATATTTATTTACAGACTATGTATACTAACACACTATATACATATAAGACAGGTGACAGCTGCAACACAACTAAATTCATTTCATAAAAGCTTTATTTTCAAATATAATCAAACTGGTCTGTTCTAGTTCTAGTTCTGTTCCAGTTCTGTTCTAGTTCTGTTCCAGTTCTGTTCTAGTTCTGTTCTAGTTCTGTTCTAGTTCTGTTCTAGTTCTGTTCTAGTTCTGTTCTAGTTCTGTTCTAGTTCTGTTCTAGTTCTGTTCTAGTTCTGTTCTAGTTCTGTTCTAGTTCTGTTCTAGTTCTGTTCTAGTTCTGTTCTAGTTCTGTTCTAGTTCTGTTCTAGTTCTGTTCTAGTTCTGTTCTAGTTCTGTTCTAGTTCTGTTCTAGTAGTTCTGTTCTAGTTCTGTTCTAGTTCTGTTCTAGTTGTTCTAGTTCTGTTCTAGTTCTGTTCTAGTTCTGTTCTAGTTTGTTCTAGTTCTGTTCTAGTTCTGTTCTAGTTCTGTTCTAGTTCTGTTCTAGTTCTGTTCTAGTTCTGTTCTAGTTCTGTTCTAGTTCTGTTCTAGTTCTGTTCTAGTTCTGTTCTAGTTCTGTTCTAGTTCTGTTCTAGTTCTGTTCTAGTTCTGTTCTAGTTCTGTTCTGTTCCTAGTTCTGTTCTAGTTCTGTTCTAGTTCTGTTCAGTTCTGTTCTAGTTTCTTTTTTCTAGTTCTAGTCTGTTCTAGTTCTGTTCTAGTTCTGTTCTAGTTCTGTTCTGTTCTGTTCTAGTTCTGTTCTAGTTCTGTTCTAGTTCTGTTCTAGTTCTGTTACTAGTTTCTGTTCTAGTTCTGTTCTAGTTCTGTTCCTAGTTCTGTTCTAAAGTTCTGTTCTAGTTCTGTCGTTCTAGTTCTAGTTCTGGTTAAAAAAAAAAAAAAATAGTTCTGGTTCTAGTTCTGTTCTAGGTTCTGTTCTAGTTCTGTTCCGAGTTCGGTTCTAGTTCTGTTCTAGTGCTGTTCTAGTTCTGTACTAGTTCTTGTTCTAGTTCTGTTCTAGTTCTGTTCTAGTTCTGTTCTAGTTCTTTCTAGTTCGGTTCTAGTTCTGTTCTAGTTCGGTTCTAGTTCTGTTCTAGTTCTGTTCTAGTTCTGTTCTAGTTTCTGTTCTAGTTCTGTTCTAGTTTCTGTTCTAGTTCTGTTCTAGTTCTGTTCTAGTGTCTGTTTAGTTCTGTTTCTAGTTCTGTTCTAGTTCTGTTCTAGTTCTGTTCTAGTTCTGTTCTAGTTCTGTTCTAGTTCTGTTCTAGTTCTGTTCTAGTTCTGTATAGTTCTGTTCTAGTTCTGTTCTAGTTCTGTTCTAGTTCTGTTCTAGTTCTGTTCTAGTTCTGTTCTAGTTCTGTTCTAGTTCTGTTCTAGTTCTTTCTAGTTCTGTTCTAGTTCTGTTCTATTTCTGTTCTAGTTCTGTTCTAGTTCTGTTCTAGTTCTGTTCTAGTTCTGTTCTAGTTCTGTTCTAGTTCTGTTCTAGTTCTGTTCTAGTTCTGTTCTATGTTCTGTTCTAGTTCTGTTCTAGTTCTAGTTCTGTTCTAGTTCTGTTCTAGTTCTGTTCTAGTTCTGTTCTAATTCTGTTCTAGTTCTGCTCTAGTTCTGTTCTAGTTTTGTTCTAGTTTTGTTCTAGTTCTGTTTTAGTTCTGTTCTAGTTCTGTTCTAGTTTTGTTCTAGTTCTGTTCTAGTTCTGTTCTAGTTCTGTTCTAGTTCTGTTCTAGTTCTGTTCTAGTTCTGTTGGTTCAGTTCTAGTTCTGTTCTAGTTTGTTCTAGTTCTGTTCTAGTTCTGTTCTAGTTCTGTTCTAGTTCTGTTCTAGTTCTGTTCTAGTTCTGTTCTAGTTCTGTTCTAGTTCTGTTCTAGTTCTGTTCTAGTTCTGTTCTAGTTCTGTTCTAGTTCTGTTCTAGTTCTGTTCTAGTTCTGTTCTAGTTCTGTTCTAGTTCTGTTCTAGTTCTGTTCTAGTTCTGTTCTAGTTATGTTCTAGTTCTGTTCTAGTTCTGTTCTAGTTCTGTTCTAGTTCTGTTCTAGTTCTGTTCTAGTACTGTTCTGGTTCTGTTCTAGTTCAGTTCTAGTTCTGTTCTAGTTCTGTTCTAGTTCTGTTCTAGTTCTCTTCTAGTTCTCTTCTAGTTCTGTTCTAGTTCTGTTCTAGTTCTGGTTCTGTTCTAGTTCTGTTCTATTTCTGTTCTAGTTCTGGTTCGGTTCTAGTTTTGTTTTAGTTCTGTTCTAGTTGAATATTAACTATTTAAAATATTTTTTGTGATTTATTATTTCATAAATCAAATTTGTTTTATATTTTCAGGTGACTAAGGGTAGTGACCAGGTAAAGTAATTTAAAAAATAATATACATATATAATAATTCACAATAGTATTGTATGAATCTTGGCAGAACATTAAATTAGTTTGCATTGTTGCGAATATATTCATGCATATATATGTATGTATATAGTCCATGTAAAGAAAGCCCTAAAAAGTACTAGTTCATCAGTAAGTATAAAGAAATTGTTTTGTTCTTGCGTGTTCTATTTTAAATCAAAAATCTTCAATTTGGGTTTCATTTATTTTTTTGGGGTTTTAAGAACCAAAATCTTCTATGGTAACAGTCAAATAAGTATAAAAACGGAAATTAAACTGTGGTATGTAAAGGGAAAATGAAAGAACATATTCATGCATTGAAGCACACGAACTTATGATGGAGGAAATGAAACGAAAACAAGTCTAACCAAAGATGATATGAAATGTAAAAACAATATTTGTACAAATGTGTTTCTAAAGGAATCATACAAAATGACTATCTGATATAATTTCTCAGGTCTCTAAGGTAACAATGATTACTAACATAACGTTTGTATAGAAACAGCCAGCTATCACTATTTGCGAATAACTAACCCCTAAAATTACGCAACATAAACAGACATTGAACACAACATGCTAAAGTGAGTAGCCCTGAAGTATGCACAAGAAAATTGTGTTAGTAGTGGCAAGTAGGCAAATAAAGAGCAATTATTATTACTGAAAGTACTAGTGCTAGTGGCAGCTGTAATATTCTCCATTACATAGCAACTATGTACCAGACAAACAGACAATAAATCTACAGAAATCTATGTCAACCAGATTATGTGTACAGGAGTATATGTTATACAATGGAGGCATTACGATAGCAAGTATATAAGTATAGCATGCTTTTAGGAGGCATGCGAACAATTTAAGCAAAACTAAACATAATAAGCTCTAGATTTGGAAGATGGTTTATATGAAAATACAAAAATAGACAAAACGTAAAAATGTAATTGTATATTGAAGCTATTTTTCTAACAGATAACTTGTATTGTTTAGGTAATATTTTAGAAATTACATCATATCAGTTGATAATTAATCATTATAATTTTCTCTAAATCGAGAAGTATTCTTAACCAACAAATAATATAATGAACACTATTCATTTATTATTTCGTTCACTTCTTTTTGTCAATTTATAAAAGGACAGTATTATTAAAAAGTTTTAGTTGATCTCTGCTACCACTTACATATTATTACAATCAAAGCCACTTTTAAAAGTAATCATATTAATTGATTTTGAATTATTATTTCCATTGTTAAAATGTAACATTCAAATGTACAAAGACAGTCTACCTGATTGTTATGCTCATTATTTCACCCATTGATTCATACACGTTTCCCCTTTGTGTTGCTAGAGCAATGACAGACTGAATCAAAATCTTAGAATCGCGTTAACAATCAACAACCATTAATTTTAATGCTATTAATTAAATTATTTTTGTAGTTCAAATGAAATACAATTCCAAATTCCCATATTGTGTAATGTGATTTAATGAAGAACTTTTCTAGAACCAAGGAAACGGTTTTTCTTTGGTCAACTAATGAGATTTATTGAAATGTGTCTAATTAAAATAAATTACAGAATAATGGTATAACAGCTTCAAGACTACATTGAACTAAAACAGAACTAGTATAGAAGTAGAAAAGAACTAGAACAGAACTAGAACAGAACTAGAACAGAACTAGAACAGAACTAGAACAGAACTAGAACAGAACTAGAACAGAACTAGAACAGAACTAGAACAGAACTAGAACAGAACTAGAACAGAACTATAACAGAACTAGAACAGAACTAGAACAGAACTAGAACAGAACTAGAACAGAACTAGAACAGAACTAGAACAGAACTAGAACAGAACTAGAACAGAACTAGAACAGAAATAGAACAGAAATAGAACAGAACAGAACTAGAACAGAACTAGAACAGAACTAGAACAGAACTAGAACAGAACTAGAACAGAACTAGAACAGAACTAGAACAGAACTAGAACAGAACTAGAACAGAACTAGAACAGAACAGAAAAACTAGAACAGAACTAGAACAGAACTAGAACAGAACTAGAACAGAACTAGAACAGAACTAGAACAGAACTAGAACAGAACTAGAACAGAACTAGTACAGAACTAGAACAGAACTAGAACAGAACTAGAACAGAACTAGAACAGAACTAGAATAGAACTAGAACAGAACTAGAACAGAACTAGAACAGAACTAGAACAGAACTAGAACAGAACTAGAACAGAACTAGAACAGAACTAGAACAGAACTAGAACAGAACTAGAACAGAACTAGAACAGAACTAGAACAGAACTAGAACAGAACTAGAACAGAACTAGAACAGAACTAGAACAGAACTAACAGAACTAGAACAGAACTAGAACAGAACTAGAACAGAACTAGAACAGAACTAGAACAGAACTAGAACAGAACTAGAACAGAACTAGAACAGAACTAGAACAGACTAGAACAGAACTAACAGAACTAGAACAGAACTAGAACAGAACTAGAACAGAACTAGAACAGAACTAGAACAGAACTAGAACAGAACTAGAACAGAACTAGAACAGAACTAGAACAGAACTAGAACAGAACTAGAACAGAACTAGAACAGAACTAGAACAGAACTAGAACAGAACTAGACCAGAACTAGAACAGAACTAGAACAGAACTAGAACAGAACTAGAACTAGAACAGAATAAGAACTAAAATATAAAATTTCGTTTGCATTTTATTTACTATGACTTTTAAATTGTTCATAGTTGTGACTCATTCCTATTGCAAATTATACCCCTTAAGAAAGAAAAATAAAAATCAAATTCTGTCAATGAAGAAAACAAATTTAAGGTAAATTTTTTTCCACTTTAAACCACAAATCGATTTATTTTTAGATATAAACCACAAATAAAAATCATGTTTGCAAAATAAGAAAAAGAAAGTACAAAAAGGAAACCATATGGTTGATGAAGCTTAAAGTTAAATGAATATTTTTACAACCAAATAATCTCGAACACCTATAAGAGAACATGTAGCAACAACAAACTGACAGGAGGAGAAAATACGTTTTAAGGAGGAAAATAGACCACAATAGATGTTCACGCCTACGGGGGGAGGTATAAATAGATTTACGAATAAATGTTCAGACAAAGGGGAAAATATACACTCAAGTATTAGATATTTACTTACTTGAAGACGTTTACTTTTTGTTTTACCCAGTTGGAAAGTTTGATTGAAATACCAAATTCATAAAGTTAGGCGCTTTATAACTGTTTGCTTTTTAAACTTAAATTCCATTTGGGTTTTAGTTTTTGAATAAAATCTTATTTTCAATCATTTGTAAAACGAGTACGAAAAGGTGAAACAAAAAAATATAATCAAGTTGGCGTGTTTGAAAGCAAATTTAATAAATGTGAAATAAATTGCAGATTTAGTGTTAGAGAGTAAGAAGTACAAGATTAAATTTATGAAAACGTCTGCTTCTTTCACATTAAGCCACATAAAAGTAATAAGAAAATATGTTGAGCTTTTACAAAAAGGGGTGATATTGTCAAAAGTAATACATTAAAGGAATTTACAGACATAATCGACATATTTGCGAGACATATTTAGAACACCAACGCGGTTGTGTTCCACGGTCGAAAATAAATCAACATTTGATTTAAAATGCTTAGAATTAAGGATTCTTATTTCAGCTTAAACGTCATTTGAGATAATAAGCTTAATTTCAGATTTTTTATTTCAAATCAAATATCGATATTTTAATTTTATCTCTTTTAATTAAAGAGAAAAATTATCTAAATTTAGTCATCAAATATTTTCTTTTTAAACATTACGGCCTAACAAATTTAAACTTGTTTCTTAAATCTTATAAAAATTGACAGAAAACAAGCAAACAACAACAGCAACAATGTCTTTAAAACGAAACACGACTTTAAGGAGTTGCATGAACAACAATAGAATCATCATCACGCCACACAAGAACACAAACACAAATGATAATAACATGAATCTTACTCATGCTTTTCTGTAACGAGAAAGCAATAGAAAAGAGATAAAATGACAATAATAGCAAATGGTGTGTGTGAAGTTAAATTCGAATTTAACTAGCAAAGACACAAACCAGATTTGTTAACAGTGCTCATTTTGCAGCTAACAGAGCGCTGTTAATCACTTAACAGAATATTGTAATTGAATTAGGAGAAGGAAAACTGACCATTTTGGAAGCAGGATGAAGGTTCCACACATCCAACTATATGGAAATGGTGGTCCAAAGGCTACTTAATGGAACTGTGTATGTAACATATCTGTATTTATAGTAAACCTACTTAAACACTCAACTTTGTTTACCAATATTCTGGACAGGACTACTGGAACTGAGTGAAAGTTACACATGTCCCACTATATGGAAATGGGAGTCTAAGGGGTACCTAATGGAACTATATAAGTTGAATATCTGAAATAATCGTGGGACTCCCACAGAATGAATTTTGATTTTGTTTGAAAAATAGCACATTTTTTGAAAATTTCTGGAGAGGATTAGTGGAACTGAGTGGAAGTTACACATATCCCACTATATGAACAATTTAGTCTAAGGGGTACCTAATGGAACTATATAGGTTCAATATCTGAAATAATCGTGGGACTCCCACAGTATGAATTTAGATTTTGTTTGAAAAATAGTACATTTTTTGAAAATTTCTGGAGAGGATTACTGGAACTGAGTGGAAGTTACATATATCCCACTATATGGAAAATTTAGTCTAAGGGGTACCTAATGGAACTATATAGGTTAAATATCTGAAATAATCGTGGGACTCCCACAGTATGAATTTTAATTTTGTTTGAAAAAGTACATTTTTGGAAATTTCTGGAGAGGATTAGTGGAACTGAGTGGAAGTTACATATATCCCACTATATGGAAATATTAGTATAAAGGGTACCTAATGGAACTAAATAGGTTCAATATCTGAAATAATCGTGGGACTCCCACAGTATGAATTTTGATTTTGTTTGAAAAATAGTACATTTTTTGAAAATTTCTGGAGAGGATTACTGGAACTGAGTGAAAGTTACACATGTCCCACTATATGGAAATGGTAGTCTAAGGGGTACCTAATGGAACTATATAGGTTGAATATCTGAAATAATCGTGGGACTCCCACAGAATGAATTTTGATTTTGTTTGAAAAATAGTACATTTTTTGAACATTTCTGGAGAGGATTAGTGGAACTGAGTGGAAGTTACACATATCCCACTATATGAAAAATTTAGTCTAAGGGGTACCTAATGGAACTATATAGGTTCAATATCTGAAATAATCGTGGGACTCCCACAGTATGAATTTTAATTTTGTTTGAAAAAGTACATTTTTGGAAATTTCTGGAGAGGATTAGTGGAACTGAGTGGAAGTTACATATATCCCACTATATGGAAATATTAGTATAAAGGGTACCTAATGGAACTATATAGGTTCAATATCTGAAATAATCGTGGGACTCCCACAGTATGAATTTTGATTTTGTTTGAAAAATAGTACATTTTTTGAAAATTTCTGGAGAGGATTAGTGGAACTGAGTGGAAGTTACATATATCCCACTATATGGAAATATTAGTATAAAGGGTACCTAATGGAACTATGTAGGTTCAATATCTGAAATAATCGTGGGACTCCCACAGTATGAATTTTGATTTTGTTTGAAAAATAGTACATTTTTTGAAAATTTCTGGAGAGGATTACTGGAACTAAGTGGAAGTTACACATATCCCACTATATAAAAAATTTAGTCTATGGGGTACCTAATGGAACTATATAGGTTCAATATCTGAAATAATCGTGGGACTCCCACAGTATGAATTAAGATTTTGTTTGAAAAATAGTACATTTTTTGAAAATTTCTGGAGAGGATTACTGGAACTGAGTGGAAGTTACATATATCCCACTATATGGAAAATTTAGTCTAAGGGGTACCTAATGGAACTATATAGGTTAAATATCTGAAATAATCGTGGGACTCCCACAGTATGAATTTTAATTTTGTTTGAAAAAGTACATTTTTGGAAATTTCTGGAGAGGATTAGTGGAACTGAGTGGAAGTTACATATATCCCACTATATGGAAATATTAGTATAAAGGGTACCTAATGGAACTATATAGGTTCAATATCTGAAATAATCGTGGGACTCCCACAGTATGAATTTTGATTTTGTTTGAAAAATAGTACATTTTTTGAAAATTTCTGGAGAGGATTACTGGAACTGAGTGGAAGTTACACATGTCCCACTATATGGAAATGGTAGTCTAAGGGGTACCTAATGGAACTATATAGGTTGAATATCTGAAATAATCGTGGCACTCCCACAGAATGAATTTTGATTTTGTTTGAAAAATAGTACATTTTTTGAACATTTCTGGAGAGGATTAGTGGAACTGAGTGGAAGTTACACATATCCCACTATATGAAAATTTAGTCTAAGGGGTACCTAATGGAACTATATAGGTTAAATATCTGAAATAATCGTGGGACTCCCACAGTATGAATTTTAATTTTGTTTGAAAAAGTACATTTTTGGAAATTTCTGGAGAGGATTAGTGGAACTGAGTGGAAGTTACATATATCCCACTATATGGAAATATTAGTACAAAGGGTACCTAATGGAACTATATAGGTTCAATATCTGCAAATAATCGTGGGACTCCCACAGTATGAATTTTGATTTTGTTTGAAAAATAGTACATTTTTTGAAAATTTCTGGAGAGGATTAGTGGAACTGAGTGGAAGTTACATATATCCCACTATATGGAAAATTTAGTCTAAGGGGTACCTAATGGAACTATATAGGTTCAATATCTGAAATAATCGTGGGACTCCCACAGTATGAATTTTGATTTTGTTTGAAAATAGTACATTTTTTGAAAATTTCTGGAGAGGATTACTGGAACTGAGTGAAAGTTACACATGTCCCACTATATGGAAATGGTAGTCTAAGGGGTACCTAATGGAACTATATAGGTTGAATATCTGAAATAATCGTGGGACTCCCACAGAATGAATTTTGATTTTGTTTGAAAAATAGTACATTTTTTGAACATTTCTGGAGAGGATTAGTGGAACTGAGTGGAAGTTACACATATCCCACTATATGAAAAATTTAGTCTAAGGGGTACCTAATGGAACTATATAGGTTCAATATCTGAAATAATCGTGGGACTCCCACAGTATGAATTTTGATTTTGTTTGAAAAATAGTACATTTTTTGAAAATTTCTGGAGAGGATTACTGGAACTGAGTGGAAGTTACATATATCCCACTATTAGGAAAATTTAGTCTAAGGGGTACCTAATGGAACTATATAGGTTCAATATCTGAAATAATCGTGGGACTTCCACAGTATGAATTTTAATTTTGTCCCACGATTATTTCAGATATTGAACCTATATAGTTCCCACGATTATTTGAGATATTGAACCTATATAGTTCCATTAGGTACCCTTTGTACTAATATTTCCATATAGTGGGATATATGTAACTTCCACTCAGTTCCACTAATCCTCTCCAGAAATTTCAAAAAATGTACTATTTTTCAAACAAAATCAAAATTCATACTGTGGGAGTCCCACGATTATTTCAGATATTGAACCTATTTAGTTCCATTAGGTACCCTTTATACTAATATTTCCATATAGTGGGATATATGTAACTTCCACTCAGTTCCACTAATCCTCTCCAGAAATTTCCAAAAATGTACTTTTTCAAACAAAATTAAAATTCATACTGTGGGAGTCCCACGATTATTTCAGATATTTAACCTATATAGTTCCATTAGGTACCCCTTAGACTAAATTTTCCATATAGTGGGATATATGTAACTTCCACTCAGTTCCAGTAATCCTCTCCAGAAATTTTCAAAAAATGTACTATTTTCAAACAAAATCTAAATTCATACTGTGGGAGTCCCACGATTATTTCAGATATTGAACCTATATAGTTCCATTAGGTACCCCTTAGACTAAATTTTTCATATAGTGGGATATGTGTAACTTCCACTCAGTTCCACTAATCCTCTCCAGAAATTTTCAAAAAATGTACTATTTTTCAAACAAAATCAAAATTCATTCTGTGGGAGTCCCACGATTATTTCAGATATTCAACCTATATAGTTCCATTAGGTACCCCTTAGACTACCATTTCCATATAGTGGGACATGTGTAACTTTCACTCAGTTCCAGTAATCCTCTCCAGAAATTTTCAAAAAATGTACTATTTTTCAAACAAAATCAAAATTCATACTGTGGGAGTCCCACGATTATTTCAGATATTGAACCTATTTAGTTCCATTAGGTACCCTTTATACTAATATTTCCATATAGTGGGATATATGTAACTTCCACTCAGTTCCACTAATCCTCTCCAGAAATTTCCAAAAATGTACTTTTTTCAAACAAAATTAAAATTCATACTGTGGGAGTCCCACGATTATTTCAGATATTTAACCTATATAGTTCCATTAGGTACCCCTTAGACTAAATTTTCCATATAGTGGGATATATGTAACTTCCACTCAGTTCCAGTAATCCTCTCCAGAAATTTCAAAAAATGTACTATTTTTCAAACAAAATCTAAATTCATACTGTGGGAGTCCCACGATTATTTCAGATATTGAACCTATATAGTTCCATTAGGTACCCCTTAGACTAAATTTTTCATATAGTGGGATATGTGTAACTTCCACTCAGTTCCACTAATCCTCTCCAGAAATTTTCAAAAAATGTACTATTTTCAAACAAAATCAAAATTCATTCTGTGGGAGTCCCACGATTATTTCAGATATTCAACCTATATAGTTCCATTAGGTACCCCTTAGACTAACCATTTCCATATAGTGGGACATGTGTAACTTTCACTCAGTTCCAGTAATCCTCTCCAGAAATTTTCAAAAAATGTACTATTTTTCAAAACAAAATCAAAATTCATACTGTGGGAGACCCACGATTATTTCAGATATTGAACCTATTTAGTTCCATTAGGTACCCTTTATACTAATATTTCCATATAGTGGGATATATGTAACTTCCACTCAGTTCCACTAATCCTCTCCAGAAATTTCCAAAAATGTACTTTTTCAAACAAAATTAAAATTCATACTGTGGGAGTCCCACGATTATTTCAGATATTTAACCTATATAGTTCCATTAGGTACCCCTTAGACTAAATTTTCCATATAGTGGGATATATGTAACTTCCACTCAGTTCCAGTAATCCTCTCCAGAAATTTTCAAAAAATGTACTATTTTTCAAACAAAATCTAAATTCATACTGTGGGAGTCCCACGATTATTTCAGATATTGAACCTATATAGTTCCATTAGGTACCCCCTTAGACTAAATTTTTCATATAGTGGGATATGTGTAACTTCCACTCAGTTCCACTAATCCTCTCCAGAAATTTTCAAAAAATGTACTATTTTTCAAACAAAATCAAAATTCATTCTGTGGGAGTCCCACGATTATTTCAGATATTCAACCTATATAGTTCCATTAGGTACCCCTTAGACTACCATTTCCATATAGTGGGACATGTGTAACTTTCACTCAGTTCCAGTAATCCTGTCCAGAATATTGGTAAACAAAGTTGAATGTTTAAGTAGGTTTACTATAAATACAGATATATTACATACACAGTTCCATTAAGTAGCCTTTGGACCACCATTTCCATATAGTTGGATGTGTGGAACCTTCATCCTGCTTCCAAAATGGTCAGTTTTCTTCTCCTAATTCAATTACAATATTCTGTTAAGTGATTAACAGCGCTCTGTTAGCTGCAAAATGAGCACTGTTAACAAATCTGGTTTGTGTCTTTGCTAGTTAAATTCGAATTTAACTTCACACACACTAGCAAATGATTGTTAACAAAACCTTACGAAAATAAAGCAACTAAATAGCACAAGCATAAACTCAGAAATAACTGTAACTGTGTATAAAAATAATGGAAAATAACAAGAAGTATTATCATGTCGATAAAACGCACTACAATCAAACTCTTTACTTCGTTAAGTTGGAAGACAAGATAACGATGTTTGCATAAGGGCAAATATATACCCATATATAGTAAGTAATCAACAGATTTAAACTGCTAAATGCAGTCTTGCTCAGTTCTAATTCTGCAAAGGTTCTGAACCAGTTCTGTTCTAGTTCTGTTCTAGTTCTGTTCTAGTTCTTTGTTCTAGTTCTGTTCTAGTTGTCTAGTTCTGTTCTAGTTCTGTTCTAGTTCTGTTCTAGTTCTGTTCTAGTTCTGTTCTAGTTCTGTTCTAGTTCTGTTCTAGTTCTGTTCTAGTTCTGTTCTAGTTCTGTTCTAGTTCTGTTCTATTTCTGTTTTAGTTCTGTTCTAGTTCTGTTCTAGTTCTGTTATAGTTCTGTTATAGTTCTGTTCTAGTTCTGTTCTAGTTCTGTTCTAGTTCTGTTCTAGTTCTGTTCTAGTTCTAGTTCTGTTCTAGTTCTGTTCTAGTTCTGTTCTAGTTCTGTTCTAGTTTGTTCTAGTTCGTTCTAGTTCTGTTCTAGTTCTGTTCTAGTTCTGTTCTAGTTCTGTTCTGTCTGTTCTAGTTCTGTTCTGTTCTGTTCTAGTTCTGTTCTGTTCTAGTTCTGTTCTGTTCTGTTCTAGTTTGTTCTAGTTCTGTCTAGTTCTGTTCTAGTTCTGTTCTAGTTCTGTTCTAGTTCTGTTCTAGTTCTGTTCTAGTTCTGTTCTAGTTCTGTTCTACTTCTGTTGTTTTCTAGTTTTCTGTTATAGTTCTGTTCTAGTTCTGTTCTAGTTCTGTTCTAGTTCTGTTCTAGTTCTGTTCTAGTTCTGTTCTAGTTCTGTTCTAGTTCTGTTCTAGTTCTGTTCTAGTTCTGTTCTAGTTCTGTTCTAGTTCTGTTCTAGTTCTGTTCTAGTTCTGTTCTAGTTCTGTTCTAGTTCTGTTCTAGTTCTGTTCTAGTTCTGTTCTAGTTCTGTTCTAGTTCTGTTCTAGTTCTGTTCTGTTCTAGTTCTGTTCTAGTTCTGTTCTAGTCTGTTCTAGTCTGTTCTAGTTCTGTTCTAGTTCTGTTCTAGTTCTGTTCTAGTTCGTTCTAGTTCTGTTCTAGTTCTGTTTCTAGTTCTGTTCTAGTTCTGTTCTAGTTCTGTTCTAGTTCTGTTCTAGTTCTGTTCTAGTTCTGTTCAGTTCTGTTCTAGTCGGTTCTAGTTCTGTTCTAGTTCTGTTCTAGTTCTGTTCTAGTTCTGTTCTAGTTCTTTCTAGTTCTGTTCTAGTTCTGTTCTAGTTCGGTTCTATTCTCTGTTCTAGTTCGTTCTAGTTCTGTTCTAGTTCTGTTTCTAGTTCTGGTTCTAGTTTCTGTTCTAGTTCTGTTCTAGTTCGTTCTAGTTCTGTTCTAGTTCTGTTCTAGTTCTGTTCTAAGTTCTGTTCTAGTTCTGTTCTAGTTCTGTTCTAGTTCTGTTCTAGTTCTGTTCTAGTTCTGTTCTAGTCGTCAGTTGCTCTAGTTCTTCTAGTCTAGTTCTGTTCTAGTTTTGTTCTAGTTCTGTTCTAGTTCTGTTCTAGTTCTGTTCTAGTTTTGTTCTAGTTCTGTTCTAATTCTTTCCTTTTACAGTTCTTGTTGTGATTCTTAGCCTTTATATATTAATTTACGTATAAGTAATATTGAACTATTAAGTAATTAAAAAATAATCATTCGCTTTGTGGTACAGTACTAAAATTGTTGATTGTTTTTTCTGTGACTGACACAGCTGTTATAAAATTGTATACTACCTTAAGCCTTTTGTTGTTTCTTTTCCTTTTCTTGCTTACATTCTACTACATAAAAGGAGTTAAACAACAAATTTTTTATGTTCTGCTGAAATGTAAAAAGGATTTTGATAAAGGTACATGAACATTTAAAGCAAGAAATTTTTGAAAATTTCTTTAAAGACAGTAAAAAATGCTAATTAATTAACTACCTACAGTAGACACCTATATAGACACGTGCCTTTAATAATTGATAGAATTGTAAAAATTATTAAAAAAATAAAAACATTTTTGAGAAATACCACTTCATTTTAATTATTTTAAGTCTATATTCTTGTTCTGCGTTATTTTTCTTAAAATTCATTGTAAATAACATATATGGTGTATCGTCTTTGTAACTGTTTTTAATTTTTCTTCTTATAGTCCCGTGATTTTTACCACCATTTTATCTTTCACATATGTATGTATGTATGTATGTATGTATGTATGTGTTTTTGAGTAGAACACATATTGTTAATTTGTATTCAAATAAAGTAATTTCCGGTTTATATATCAAACATTTTATCGTCAAGGAAAACATGATTACAATAACCATATAGTCTTGTAGACACTGTAAAACACACAATAAAAATGAAACATTTTTAACAAAATCACTTCATTTTGTTTATGTATAATTGTTGGGAACGTAAGAAGAATTGTCAAGTTTGTGTTTTTTTTTACAAAAGTAGGGCAAAAGGTAGAACTTTACTTTAAGCTACAATGCTACAAATTTTTTTTTTTTGCAAAATACGTGTGTCGAACCACAAGACGTGAACAATTTTTTATATGGCTATAAATGTAAGGAATTTTTACACATACATACATAATGTCGGCAAAAGGGAAATATTCCTTAGGAAATTTCTGAAAATATTTAAAGACTGACAAAGAAACTAACGCCTAATTTTAACTATTAGCATTTATCTCTTGACATTTGTTTTAATTTCCTAGGGTATCTTTCCCTTGTATTCTTATTTTATTTTAAAATTAATGAGTTTTCTTATAATAAAAATATTTGCCTGATTTCTGTCAAAGAAAATTATTAATAAGTTCGAATACTGGTGGTTTATTAGAAAAATAAATTCCCAATAACGCGAAAAAACACTTGATATTTTAAAAAAATAAAAGCCACCATATACTTTTCTTAACAATCACAGGATATACAAATACATTGCATATAAATATTTAATAAAATGGGTTTTAAAAAAGTTAAGTATATGAGATTTTTTATTAATAAAATCAAGAGATTTCAAAGAATATTTTTAACAAATAACTTTTCCACATTTACTTTTTTTATTTTTCTTTAAAAAAAGATCTCTGCAGACTTTTACATGTTACAAAATTCTCAGAATTCCTTTACATTTCTTTCCATTTATTACCATCTTTAAAAGTAACAGATAAAGTAGAATCCAAAACTTTTAATCTTCCTCTTTTCTCTACTTCTTACATAAACAATTGTTTCATAATGATTGTTTCACTTATCCTTTTCGCTCTGTTTCTCTGTTCTTACTCCTTTACCATCTGTCGGCCATTAACTGTTGCTTCAGACATTTTTAAGTATAAAAAAATATTAAAAAAACCAACCATAATTAAATGTCGTTTAGACGTCATGTTTTATTACTTCATTTATACTTTGCTGTTGTGTTGCTTTAAATGAATTTTACGCTGTCTGCTTCTACTTATCCATGAAAGTTTTTATTCTACAACAAATAAGTTGTTTCTAAAATGATTCACTTAACAATGATACAGCAACATATACTGAGATATGACTTCTTAAGTCTTGCACGTTTAAGCTTTTATTATATCTAAAAGTATGCAACAAGTAATAAGTAAACACAGCAGTTCATATTACAATTTCACTAGTAAAATAGAAAAGGTGTAGGATATAGATGAATAAAGTAAAATAACAACTTAAGCTGTAACTTAAGTTGCACTTAAATTTCGGTAAACTTCAAGCGAAATATTTACGTATGAGTGATATTTAACTATGAAAAAATTAAATATCACTCATACGTCCGAACATTCCCAACTTAGTCTTAGTTTATTAGCAAATTTATTATTTGAAAAAAATAACTAAAATGCAAGCTTCTTTAACATGCTTCATGATATTTTAAATAGCTGAAAATTTAAAATAAAAAAACATCCAACATCTCTTTTAAACACTCTTTGAAACAGTATCTCACTGTAAGCCCCCAGTGTAATAACGCATTCATGCCTGGTTAACTTTAAATAGTCTAAAAGGTAATTTAATTTCTTGTGCATTTCTTTTAAAGTGTTTTTTTTTTTCTTTTTTCTACAAACTCCCACATACAAACATAACCAAATGTTTGAAGGTGTAACGTCTGTGCCTTGTTAAATTGACAATACATTATCTGCACCTACACAAAAACCGTAAGTGTAAATATGTGCGAAAAAGGTTCAGGTGTTTGGAAAAGAGATATAATAATAAAAGAAAAATTGTAATGCGTCCTTGCCAACTGTTGCTGTTGGCACTGAAGTTATTCAAGCATATTGAGACAATTGTTTGTTTTCTTTTTAATCTTTACCCCTTATTATAATGCTAAGAATGGTATTTTTAGATTTATTCTATTAGATTTAGGACTAGGGACAGAAGTAGAAGTTTATTAAAACAGAAATAGAATAGAACTAGAACAGAACTAGAACTAGAACAGAACTAAAACAGAACTAGAACAGAACTAGAACAGAACTAGAACCGAACTAGAACAGAACTAGAACAGAACTAGAACAGAACTAGAACAGAACTAGAACAGAACTAGAACAGAACTAGAACACAACTAGAACAGAAACTAGAACAAACTAGAACAGAACTAGAACAGAACTAGAACAGAACTAGACAAGAACTAGAACAGAACTAGAACAGAACTAGAACAGAACTAGAACAGAACTAGAACAGAACTAGAACAGAACTAGAAACAGAAGAACTAGAACAGAACTAGAACAGAACTAGAACAGAACTAGAACAGAACTAGAACAGACTAGAACAGAACTAGAACAGAAACTAGAACAGAACTAGGAAACAGAACTAGAACAGAACTAGAACAGAAACTAGAACAGAAATAGAACAGAACTAGAACAGAACTAGAACAGAACTAGAACAGAACTAGAACAGAACTAGAACAGAACTAGAAACAGAACTAGAACAGAACTAGAACAGAACTAGACAGAACTAGAACTAAGAACTAGAACTAGAACAGAAACTAGAAACTAGAACAGACTAGAACAGAACGTAGAACAGAACTAGAACAGAACTAGAACAGAACTAGAACAGAACTAGAACCAGAACTAGAACAGAACTAGAACAGAACTAGAACAGAACTAGAACAGAACTAGAACAGAACTAGAACAGAACTAGAACAGAACTAGAACAGAACTAGAACAGACTAGAACAGAACTAGAACAGAACTAGAACAGAACTAGAACAGAACTAGAACAGAACTAGAACAGAATAGAACAGAACTAGAACAGAACTTAGAACAGACTAGAACTAGAACAGAACTAGAACAGAACTAGAACAGAAACTAGAACGGAACTAGAACAGAACTAGAACAGAACTAGAACAGAACTAGAACAGAACTAGAACAGAACTAGAACACTAGAACTAGAACTAGAACAGAACTAGAACAGAACTAGAAACAGAACTAGAACAGAACTAGAACAGAACTAGAACAGAACTAGACAGAACTAGAAACTAGAACTGAACTAGAACATGAACTAGAACAGAACTAGAACAGAACTAGAACAGAACTAGAACAGAACTAGAACTGATTAAGAGCTGAACTGGAGCTTACATATGTAGAGTTGAACTTAATATCTCAAGGCGTATAATTATTATTTATTTTTTAATAATTAAATATCACTCATACGCCAGTAAACATTAATATGCTGTAGGATACAATACGATACCTGTTCCTATTGGCAAGTATATTCTCTTTACACAACTCTTAAAAATATCTGCAGCCGACAAAATAAAATAATTAATCCTTTTTTGTGCTAAATAAAAGAAAGCATATTTTCTTAATGGTAGTTGTCATGTTTTACAAAGGTATTTTAAATATTTCTGTAATGTTTGTAACGAAAAAATAAAGATACATTTTTTACAACAGCAACAGGCTGTAAGTAAGAATTAAAGCAACAAGACAAAAGAACCATAAAGCATAATCACGAAAAGGACGTTGATCTATAAGACGCATTTTTTGCCATTTTAAAACGAAAGACGGAGCTGGTGGAAGTAGAATTATGAAATACAATAGCTGATAACCTTGTATTTTATGCCCACGTTCTAGAGGATATTTCACTTGCTGGTAAAATTTTGTTAACAAAAATATAATCAAATAATAAGTAAAGGCTTCAAATTTAATTAGAGTTAAGTGAAAAATTAAATGAATTTGTGGTGGGTAGACAACATAATTATAGAAATGGATGCTTTATAATTTTTTTCTAATTTTGGTTTTATAGAAATAATGATTTAGGTGATTTATAGGTTAAATATAAAAAATTTAATATGGAAGTTATTAAGAGATAATTTTGAAATGAAAAGTATTTGTTATAGAGAAAATTTTGTTATTGCTATACAAGTTCGGTATAGGAAAACAAGGATATTTTATAGTTATTACTTTAATCCAATTTGGTTAACTGAAAATTTGCAATTGTCTGATATGTGTGTTTTATTTAAATATAAACTTTTTTATTATTTTTTTGAAGACTTTAAAAAAAATACTTTTTTATTAACTCCTTAAAGATGTTATTTTTCAAAAGTTTTTTTTTTACATAAACTTTATAACCTTCTTAACATAATTTACACTTTTACTTAAAAAACTCATAAATCATGTTATTTTATCACCAAAATTGGGTTTTAAACCTAAAAAAGTCTAACAAGAGGAAAGATTGTTATAATAATTTAAAAAAAATTATAAAAAAAACTTTGACAAATGAAAAAATCATATATTTAAAGATCTACCAGACATATCAATATGTACACACACATAAATCCTTATAGTCAAAAAGTGCTAACTGGTGTTTTTATAACTTTCAAGAAAAACAGCCAAAATAATGCTTATAAGAATGTAAATGTTTGAATGTCTATCTTTTTTAATAATTCCATAAATCTTAAGTTAAATCATTTGCTTTCTGGTTTCAAATACCCCTATCATATTCACATGTTTCTAAAGTTCAGCCACTGTTAAGCATAAATTATAACAAAACGAAATATAAAATATTTTACAAAAATAACTACATACTTTGAAATGAACTGTAGTTTTTGTATTCGTTTCCCTTGTTAAGGCTGCCCTGATAATTTGCAGCTTACTAGGGATTTAATACACCTTTAGCAAAAGTTGTCTGTTAGTTTGCAATGATTTTATAAAGAGAACAAACAGCAAAAGAGTTGTTAAAAACTGCCAATTAAAACCAAATTTTCATATTCAGCTTTATGCGGAAAAATAAAAATAATAAAAAATAATATAAAAGGCAAAAGCCAATTTCATAGACCCTTAACCTCTCATGTCTAGTCTATAGAATATAGTCTAGTCTGTAGCATATAGGACTTAGTCTAGTCTATAGTATAAAACTACAGTCTAGTCTATAGTCTAGTCTATAGTATAGACTATAGTCTAGTCTATAGTAAAGACTATAGTTTAGTCTATAGTAAGACTATAGTCTAGTCTATAGTAAAGACTACAGTCTAGTCTATAGTAAAGACTACAGTCTAGTCTATAGTAAGACTATAGTTTAGTCTATAGTAAAGACTACAGTCTAGTCTATAGTAAAGACTAAAGTCTAGTCTATAGTCTATAGTCTAGTCTATAGTCTAGTCTATAGTCTAGTCTATAGTCTAGTCTA
This sequence comes from Lucilia sericata, assembly GCF_015586225.1. Lineage (NCBI taxonomy): Eukaryota > Metazoa > Arthropoda > Insecta > Diptera > Calliphoridae > Lucilia > Lucilia sericata. The sequence goes on along the minus strand of NW_023995752.1, from coordinate 4,904 downwards.
TAGTCTAGTCTATAGTCTAGTCTATAGTCTAGTCTATAGTCTAGTCTATAGTCTAGTCTATAGTCTAGTCTATAGTCTAGTCTATAGTCTAGTCTATAGTCTAGTCTATAGTCTAGTCTATAGTCTAGTCTATAGTCTAGTCTATAGTCTAGTCTATAGTCTAGTCTATAGTCTAGTCTATAGTCTAGTCTATAGTCTAGTCTATAGTCTAGTCTATAGTCTAGTCTATAGTCTAGTCTATAGTCTAGTCTATAGTCTAGTCTATAGTCTAGTCTATAGTCTAGTCTATAGTCTAGTATAGTCTAGTCTATATAGTCTAGTATAGTCTAGTCTATAGTCTAGTCTATAGTCTAGTCTATAGTCTAGTCTATAGTCTAGTCTATAGTCTAGTCTATAGTCTAGTCTATAGTCTAGTCTATAGTCTAGTCTATAGTCTAGTCTATAGTCTAGTCTATAGTCTAGTCTATAGTCTAGTCTATAGTCTAGTCTATAGTCTAGTCTATAGTCTAGTCTATAGTCTAGTCTATAGTCTAGTCTATAGTCTAGTCTATAGTCTAGTCTATAGTCTAGTCTATAGTCTAGTCTATAGTCTAGTCTATAGTCTAGTCTATAGTCTAGTCTATAGTCTAGTCTATAGTCTAGTCTATAGTCTAGTCTATAGTCTAGTCTATAGTCTAGTCTATAGTCTAGTCTATAGTCTAGTCTATAGTCTAGTCTATATCTAGTCTATAGTCTAGTCTATAGTCTAGTCTATAGTCTAGTCTATAGTCTAGTCTATAGTCTAGTCTATAGTCTAGTCTATAGTCTAGTCTATAGTCTAGTCTATAGTCTAGTCTATAGTCTAGTCTATAGTCTATCTATAGTCTAGTCTATAGTCTAGTCTATAGTCTAGTCTATAGTCTAGTCTATAGTCTAGTCTATAGTCTAGTCTATAGTCTAGTCTATAGTCTAGTCTATAGTCTAGTCTATAGTCTAGTCTATAGTCTAGTCTATAGTCTAGTCTATAGTCTAGTCTATAGTCTAGTCTATAGTCTAGTCTATAGTCTAGTCTATAGTCTAGTCTATAGTCTAGTCTATAGTCTAGTCTATAGTCTAGTCTATAGTCTAGTCTATAGTCTAGTCTATAGTCTAGTCTATAGTCTAGTCTAGTCTAGTCTATAGTCTAGTCTATAGTCTAGTCTATAGTCTAGTCTATAGTCTAGTCTATAGTCTAGTCTATAGTCTAGTCTATAGTCTAGTCTATAGTCTAGTCTAGTCTAGTCTATAGTCTAGTCTATCTAGTCTATAGTCTAGTCTATAGTCTAGTCTATAGTCTAGTCTATAGTCTAGTCTATAGTCTAGTCTATAGTCTAGTCTATAGTCTAGTCTATAGTCTAGTCTATAGTCTAGTCTATAGTCTAGTCTATAGTCTAGTCTATAGTCTAGTAGTCTATAGTCTAGTCTATAGTCTAGTCTATAGTCTAGTCTATAGTCTAGTCTATAGTCTAGTCTATAGTCTAGTCTATAGTCTAGTCTATAGTCTAGTCTATAGTCTAGTCTATAGTCTAGTCTATAGTCTAGTCTATAGTCTAGTCTATAGTCTAGTCTATAGTCTAGTCTATAGTCTAGTCTATAGTCTAGTCTATAGTCTAGTCTATAGTCTAGTCTATAGTCTAGTCTATAGTCTAGTCTATAGTCTAGTCTATAGTCTAGTCTATAGTCTAGTCTATAGTCTAGTCTATAGTCTGTCTATAGTCTAGTCTATAGTCTAGTCTATAGTCTAGTCTATAGTCTAGTCTATAGTCTAGTCTATAGTCTAGTCTATAGTCTAGTCTATAGTCTTGTCTATAGTCTAGTCTATAGTCTAGTCTATAGTCTAGTCTATAGTCTAGTCTATAGTCTAGTCTATAGTCTAGTCTATAGTCTAGTCTATAGTCTATCAATAGTCTAGTCTATAGTAAAGTCTATAGTCTAGTCTATAGACTAGTCTACGGTCTTGGCTATGGTCTAGTCTAAAGTCTAGTCTACGGTCTACTAAGTATTCAATGTTCTAATGTATTCTAAAGTTCCTAAAGTGATTGTCTGGTCTAAAAATCTGCTCAGTAAAAACTATAGATAAACCTTTATCTGCTAAAGAAGGGTATAATGCATCTGCTAAAGTAGGGTATAATACACATAAATTTGTTTTTCACATATTAATACAACCATTATAACTTTATCGTATATAAGCTGCTTAAAAATTAAACGAGAAAAATATTACATACATTAATATACATTTTAATAATTACATACTTACCAAAAAGTTAAAATGCTTATATGTATATTAAAGTTTGTTATTTAGGAGTAAATGTTAAGTATAGAAATGTTTATAAACATTAGTTTATATATGACAAAATATTAATATTTAATAAGAACTTTTACATTTACTTATGTAAAAATCTAAAACGAAATAACACAAAAATTATTACAGACTCATTTCTATTATTATATTTTTGCCCACCAGAAATGAACGTGGGCGCCAATTACAAGGTTACAGTAACGTTATTGTACTTTATGTTTCTTCTCCTTTTCCTAATGTTTGTGTGTTTCTTCTGAAGTTGAAAAAATGCGTCTTGTTGATCAACATATTTTCTTAATTATTATGCTTATTTTCTTTTATTGTTACAAGTCTGAATAAGGCTGCTGGAATATTTTATCTTTCATTTTTCTGTCGAGAACTGAATGTTTTAAAAATATATAAAAATATGTATTTTAAGTACCTTTTGTGAAACATGACAACTACCGTAATGAAAATATGTTTTCCTTTTTTTCGCTTAAAAAGGATTAATTACTTCATTTGTCAGCTGCAGACAATATTCGGATTTATGTAAAGGGAATATTATTACAGATACTAAGTCGGAAGTAAACGTTTTAATAGTGTTTTCTTCCCTACCATATATTAATGCGTGTAGGCGTATGAGTGATATTTGATTATTTGGGAATTGCATAATAAACATACGCCTTAAGGTAATCAATTGAAATTCAATTCTAGTTCAGTTCTAGTTCATTTCTAGTTCATTTCTAGTTCAGTTCTAGTTCAGTTCTAATTCAGTTCTAGTTCGTTCTAGTTCAGTTCTAGTTCAGTTCTATTTCAGTTCTAGTTCAGTTCTAGTTCAGTTCTAGTTCAGTTCTAGTTCAGTTCTAGTTCAGTTCTAGTTCAGTTCTAGTTCAGTTCTAGTTCAGTTCTAGTTCAGTTCTAGTTCAGTTCTAGTTCAGTTCTAGTTCAGTTCTAGTTCAGTTCTAGTTCAGTTCTAGTTCAGTTCTAGTTCAGTTCTAGTTCAGTTCTAGTTCAGTTCTAGTTCAGTTCTAGTTCAGTTCTAGTTCAGTTCTAGTTCAGTTCTAGTTCAGTTCTAGTTCAGTTCTAGTTCAGTTCTAGTTCAGTTCTAGTTCAGTTCTAGTTCAGTTCTAGTTCAGTTCTAGTTCAGTTCTAGTTCAGTTCTAGTTCAGTTCTAGTTCAGTTCTAGTTCAGTTCTAGTTCAGTTCTAGTTCAGTTCTAGTTCAGTTCTAGTTCAGTTCTAGTTCAGTTCTAGTTCAGTTCTAGTTCAGTTCTAGTTCAGTTCTAGTTCAGTTCAGTTCTAGTTCAGTTCTAGTTCAGTTCTAGTTCAGTTCTAGTTCAGTTGTTCAGTTCTAGTTCAGTTCTAGTTCAGTTCTAGTTCAGTTCTAGTTCAGTTCTAGTTCAGTTCTAGTTCAGTTCGTTCAGTTCTAGTTCTAGTTCAGTTCTAGTTCAGTTCTAGTTCAGTTCTAGTTCAGTTCTAGTTCAGTTCTAGTTCAGTTCTAGTTCAGTTCTAGTTCAGTTCTAGTTCAGTTCTAGTTCAGTTCTAGTTCAGTTCTAGTTCAGTTCTAGTTCAGTTCTAGTTCAGTTCTAGTTCAGTTCTAGTTCAGTTCTAGTTCAGTTCTAGTTCAGTTCTAGTTCAGTTCTACTTCAGTTCGAGTTCAGTTCTAGTACAGTTCTAGTTCAGTTCGAGTTCAGTTCTAGTTCAGTTTTAGTTCAGTTCTAGTTCAGTTCAAGTTCAGTTCTAGTTCAGTTCTAGTTCAGTTCTAGTTCAGTCTAGTTCAGTCTAGTTCTTCTAGTTCAGTTCATTCTAGTTCAGTTCTAGTTCAGTTCTAGTTCAGTTCTACTGTCAGTTCTAGTTCTGTTCTAGTTCTGTTCTAGTTCAGTTCTAGTTCAGTTCTAGTTCAGTTCTAGTTCAGTTCTAGTTCAGTTCTAGTTCAGTTCTAGTTCAGTTCTAGTTCAGTTCTAGTTCAGTTCTAGTTCAGTTCTAGTTCAGTTCTAGTTCAGTTCTAGTTCAGTTCTAGTTCAGTTCTAGTTTCAGTTCTAGTTCAGTTCTAGTTCAGTTCTAGTTCAGTTCTAGTTCAGTTCTAGTTCAGTTTAGTTCAGTTCTAGTTCAGTTCTAGTTCAGTTCTAGTTCAGTTCTAGTTCAGTTCTAGTTCAGTTCTAGTTCAGTTCTAGTTCAGTTCTAGTTCAGTTCTAGTTCAGTTCTAGTTCAGTTCTAGTTCAGTTTAGTTCAGTTCTAGTTCAGTTCTAGTTCAGTTCTAGTTCAGTTCTAGTTCAGTTCTATTCAGTTTTAGTTCAGTTCTAGTTCAGTTCTAGTTCAGTTCTAGTTCAGTTCTAGTTCAGTTTAGTTCAGTTCTAGTTCAGTTCTAGTTCAGTTCTAGTTCAGTTCTAGTTCAGTTTAGTTCAGTTCTAGTTCAGTTCTAGTTCAGTTCTAGTTCAGTTCTAGTTCAGTTCTAGTTCAGTTCTAGTTCAGTTCTAGTTCAGTTCTAGTTCAGTTCTAGTTCAGTTCTAGTTCAGTTCTAGTTCAGTTCTAGTTCAGTTCTAGTTCAGTTCTAGTTCAGTTCTAGTTCAGTTCTAGTTCAGTTCTAGTTCAGTTCTAGTTAGTTCTAGT